>NW_027367845.1:0-54412 GCF_046119375.1 Phyllobates terribilis
CTAACCCTAGTTGTCCTGACGCTAACCCTAGTTGTCCTGACGCTAACACTAATTGTCCTGACGCTAACCCTAGTTGTCCTGACGCTAACCCTAGTTGTCCTGACGCTAACCCTAGTTGTCCTGACGCTAACCCTAGTTGTCCTGACGCTAACCCTACTTGTCCTGACGCTAACCCTAGTTGTCCTGACGCTAACCATAGTTGTCCTGACGCTAACCCTAGTTGTCCTGACGCTAACCCTACTTGTCCTGACGCTAACCCTAGTTGTCCTGACGCTAACACTAATTGTCCTGACGCTAACCCTAGTTGTCCTGACGCTAACCCTAGTTGTCCTGACGCTAACCCTACTTGTCCTGACGCTAACCCTAGTTGTCCTGACTCTAACCCTAGTTGTCCTGACGCTAACCCTACTTGTCCTGACGCTAACCCTAGTTGTCCTGACGCTAACCCTAGTTGTCCTGACGCTAACCCTACTTGTCCTGACGCTAACCCTAGTTGTCCTGACGCTAACCCTAGTTGTCCTGACGCTAACCCTACTTGTCCTGACGTTAACCCTAGTTGTCCTGACGCTAACCCTAGTTGTCCTGACGCTAACCCTACTTGTCCTGACGCTAACCCTAGTTGCCCTGACGCTAACCCTAGTTGTCCTGACGCTAACCCTAGTTGTCCTGACGCTAACCCTAGTTGTCCTGACGCTAACTCTACTTGTCCTGATGCTAACCCTAGTTTTCCTGACGCTCACCCTAGTTGTCCTGACGCTAACCCTACTTGTCCTGACGCTAACCCTAGTTGTCCTGACGCTAACCCTAGTTGTCCTGACGCTAACACTACTTGTCCTGACGCTAACCCTAGTTGCCCTGACGCTAACCCTAGTTGTCCTGACGCTAACCCTACTTGTCCTGACGCTAACCCTACTTGTCCTGACGCTAACCCTAGTTGTCCTGACGCTAACCATAGTTGTCCTGACGCTAACCCTAGTTGTCCTGACGCTAACCCTAGTTGTACTGACGCTAACCCTAGTTGTCCTGACGCTAACACTAATTGTCCTGACGCTAACCCTAGTTGTCCTGACGCTAACCCTAGTTGTCCTGACGCTAACCCTAGTTGTCCTGACGCTAACCCTAGTTGTCCTGACGCTAACCCTACTTGTCCTGACACTAACCCTACTTGTCCTGACGCTAACCCTAGTTGTCCTGACGCTAACCCTAGTTGTCCTGACGCTAACCCTAGTTGTCCTGACGCTAACACTAATTGTCCTGACGCTAACCCTAGTTGTCCTGACGCTAACCCTAGTTGTCCTGACGCTAACCCTAGTTGTCCTGACGCTAACCCTAGTTGTCCTGACGCTAACACTAATTGTCCTGACGCTAACCCTAGTTGTCCTGACGCTAACCCTAGTTGTCCTGACGCTAACCCTAGTTGTCCTGACGCTAACCCTAGTTGTCCTGATGCTAACCCTAGTTGTCCTGACGCTAACCCTACTTGTCCTGACGCTAACCCTACTTGTCCTGACGCTAACCCTAGTTGTCCTGACGCTAACCATAGTTGTCCTGACGCTAACCCTAGTTGTCCTGACGCTAACCCTAGTTGTCCTGACGCTAACCCTAGTTGTCCTGACGCTAACCCTAGTTGTCCTGACGTTAACCCTAGTTGTCCTGACGCTAACACTAATTGTCCTGACGCTAACCCTAGTTGTCCTGACGCTAACCCTAGTTGTCCTGACGCTAACCCTAGTTGTCCTGACGCTAACCCTACTTGTCCTGACGCTAACCCTAGTTGTCCTGACGCTAACCCTAGTTGTCCTGACGCTATCCCTACTTGTCCTGACGTTAACCCTAGTTGTCCTGACGCTAACCCTAGTTGTCCTGACGCTAACCCTACTTGTCCTGACGCTAACCCTAGTTGCCCTGATGCTAACCCTAGTTGTCCTGACGCTAACCCTAGTTGTCCTGACGCTAACCCTAGTTGTCCTGACGCTAACTCTACTTGTCCTGACGCTAACCCTAGTTTTCCTGATGCTAACCCTAGTTGTCCTGACGCTAACCCTACTTGTCCTGACGCTAACCCTAGTTGTCCTGACGCTAACCATAGTTGTCCTGATGCTAACCCTAGTTGTCCTGACGCTAACACTACTTGTCCTGACGCTAACCCTAGTTGTCCTGACGCTAACCCTACTTGTCCTGACGCTAACCCTAGTTGTCCTGACGCTAACCATAGTTGTCCTGACGCTAACCCTAGTTGTCCTGACGCTAACCCTAGTTGTCCTGACGCTAACCCTAGTTGTCCTGACGCTAACACTAATTGTCCTGACGCTAACCCTAGTTGTCCTGACCCTAACCCTAGTTGTCCTGACGCTAACCCTAGTTGTCCTGACGCTAACCCTACTTGTCCTGACGCTAACCCTAGTTGTCCTGACGCTAACCCTAGTTGTCCTGACGCTAACCCTACTTGTCCTGACGCTAACCCTAGTTGCCCTGACGCTAACCCTAGTTGTCCTGACGCTAACCCTACTTGTCCTGACGCTAACCCTAGTTGTCCTGACGCTAACCCTAGTTGTCCTGACGCTAACCCTACTTGTCCTGACGTTAACCCTAGTTGTCCTGACGCTAACCCTAGTTGTCCTGACGCTAACCCTACTTGTCCTGACGCTAACCCTAGTTGCCCTGACGCTAACCCTAGTTGTCCTGACGCTAACCCTAGTTGTCCTGACGCTAACCCTAGTTGTCCTGACGCTAACTCTACTTGTCCTGACGCTAACCCTAGTTTTCCTGATGCTAACCCTAGTTGTCCTGACGCTAACTCTACTTGTCCTGACGCTAACCCTAGTTGTCCTGACGCTAACACTACTTGTCCTGACGCTAACCCTAGTTGTCCTGACGCTAACCCTAGTTGTCCTGACGCTAACCCTACTTGTCCTGACGCTAACCCTAGTTGTCCTGACGCTAACCATAGTTGTCCTGACGCTAACCCTAGTTGTCCTGACGCTAACCCTACTTGTCCTGACGCTAACCCTAGTTGTCCTGACGCTAACCCTAGTTGTCCTGACGCTAACCCTACTTGTCCTGACGCTAACCCTAGTTGCCCTGACGCTAACCCTAGTTGTCCTGACGCTAACCCTACTTGTCCTGACGCTAACCCTAGTTGTCCTGACGCTAACCCTAGTTGTCCTGACTCTAACCCTACTTGTCCTGACGTTAACCCTAGTTGTCCTGACGCTAACCCTAGTTGTCCTGACGCTAACCCTACTTGTCCTGACGCTAACCCTATTTGCCCTGACGCTAACCCTAGTTGTCCTGACGCTATCCCTAGTTGTCCTGACGCTAACCTAGTTGTCCTGACGCTAACTCTAGTTGTCCTGACGCTAACCCTAGTTTTCCTGATGCTAACCCTAGTTGTCCTGACGCTAACCCTACTTGTACTGACGCTAACCCTAGTTGTCCTGACGCTAACCCTAGTTGTCCTGACGCTAACCCTAGTTGTCCTGACGCTAACACTACTTGTCCTGACGCTAACCCTAGTTGTCCTGACGCTAACCCTAGTTGTCCTGACGCTAACCCTACTTGTCCTGACGCTAACCCTAGTTGTCCTGACGCTAACCCTAGTTGTCCTGACGCTAACCCTACTTGTCCTGAGGCTAACCCTAGTTGCCCTGACGCTAACCCTAGTTCTCCTGACGCTAACCCTAGTTGTCCTGACGCTAACCCTAGTTGTCCTGACGCTAACCCTAGTTGTCCTGACGCTAACTCTACTTGTCCTGATGCTAACCCTAGTTTTCCTGACGCTAACCCTAGTTGTCCTGACGCTAACCCTACTTGTCCTGACGCTAACCCTAGTTGTCCTGACGCTAACCCTAGTTGTCCTGACGCTAATCCTAGTTGTCCTGACGCTAACCCTAGTTGTCCTGACGCTAACCCTACTTGTCCTGATGCTAATCCTAGTTGTCCTGACGCTAACCCTAGTTGTCCTGACGCTAACCCTACTTGTCCTGACGCTAACCCTAGTTGTCCTGATGCTAACCCTAGTTGTCCTGACGCTAACCCTACTTGTCCTGACGCTAACCCTACTTGTCCTGACGCTAACCCTAGTTGTCCTGACGCTAACCCTAGTTGTCCTGACGCTAACCATAGTTGTCCTGACGCTAACCCTAGTTGTCCTGATGCTAACCCTAGTTTTCCTGACGCTAACCCTACTTGTCCTGACGCTAACCCTACTTGTCCTGACGCTAACCCTAGTTGTCCTGACGCTAACCATAGTTGTCCTGACGCTAACCCTAGTTGTCCTGACGCTAACCCTAGTTGTCCTGACGCTAACCCTAGTTGTCCTGACGCTAACACTAATTGTCCTGACGCTAACCCTACTTGTCCTGACGCTAACCCTA
This sequence comes from Phyllobates terribilis, assembly GCF_046119375.1. NCBI lineage: Eukaryota > Metazoa > Chordata > Amphibia > Anura > Dendrobatidae > Phyllobates > Phyllobates terribilis. The sequence goes on from NW_027367845.1 coordinate 4,377, forward strand.
CTTGTCCTGACGCTAACCCTAGTTGTCCTGACGCTAACCCTAGTTGTCCTGACGCTAACCCTAGTTGTCCTGACGCTAACACTAATTGTCCTGACGCTAACCCTAGTTGTCCTGACGCTAACCCTAGTTGTCCTGAAGCTAACCCTAGTTGTCCTGACGCTAACCCTACTTGTCCTGACGCTAACCCTAGTTGTCCTGACGCTAACCCTAGTTGTCCTGACGCTAACCCTACTTGTCCTGACGCTAACCCTAGTTGCCCTGACGCTAACCCTAGTTGTCCTGACGCTAACCCTACTTGTCCTGACGCTAACCCTAGTTGTCCTGACGCTAACCCTAGTTGTCCTGACGCTAACCCTACTTGTCCTGACGTTAACCCTAGTTGTCCTAACGCTAACCCTAGTTGTCCTGACGCTAACCCTACTTGTCCTGACGCTAACCCTAGTTGTCCTGACGCTAACCCTAGTTGTCCTGATGCTAACCCTAGTTGTCCTGACGCTAACTCTACTTGTCCTGACGCTAACCCTAGTTTTCCTGATGCTAACCCTAGTTGTCCTGACGCTAACCCTAGTTGTCCTGACGCTAACACTAATTGTCCTGACGCTAACCCTAGTTGTCCTGACGCTAACCCTAGTTGTCCTGACGCTAACCCTAGTTGTCCTGACGCTAACCCTACTTGTCCTGACGCTAACCCTAGTTGTCCTGACGCTAACCCTACTTGTCCTGACGTTAACCCTAGTTGTCCTGACGCTAACCCTAGTTGTCCTGACGCTAACCCTACTTGTCCTGACGCTAACCCTAGTTGTCCTGACGCTAACCCTAGTTGTCCTGACGCTAACCCTAGTTGTCCTGACGCTAACTCTACTTGTCCTGACGCTAACCCTAGTTTTCCTCATGCTAACCCTAGTTGTCCTGACTCTAACCCTAGTTGTCCTGACGCTAACACTAATTGTCCTGACGCGAACCCTAGTTGTCCTGACGCTAACCCTAGTTGTCCTGACGCTAATCTTAGTTGTCCTGACGCTAACCCTACTTGTCCTGACGCTAACCCTAGTTGTCCTGACGCTAACCCTAGTTGTCCTGATGCTAACCCTAGTTGTCCTGACGCTAACCCTACTTGTCCTGACGCTAACCCTACTTGTCCTGACGCTAACCCTACTTGTCCTGATGCTAACCCTAGTTGTCCTGACGCTAACCATAGTTGTCCTGACGCTAACCCTAGTTGTCCTGACGCTAACCCTACTTGTCCTGACGCTAACCCTAGTTGTCCTGACGCTAACCCTAGTTGTCCTGACGCTAACTCTACTTGTCCTGACGCTAACCCTAGTTTTCCTCATGCTAACCCTAGTTGTCCTGACGCTAACCCTAGTTGTCCTGACGCTAACACTAATTGTCCTGACGCTAACCCTAGTTGTCCTGACGCTAACCCTAGTTGTCCTGACGCTAATCTTAGTTGTCCTGACGCTAACCCTACTTGTCCTGACGCTAACCCTAGTTGTCCTGACGCTAACCCTACTTGTCCTGACGCTAACCCTAGTTGCCCTGACGCTAACCCTAGTTGTCCTGACGCTAACCCTACTTGTCCTGACGCTAACCCTAGTTGTCCTGACGCTAACCCTAGTTGTCCTGACGCTAACCCTACTTGTCCTGACGTTAACCCTAGTTGTCCTGACGCTAACCCTAGTTGTCCTGACGCTAACCCTACTTGTCCTGACGCTAACCCTAGTTGTCCTGACGCTAACCCTAGTTGTCCTGACGCTAACCCTAGTTGTCCTGACGCTAACTCTACTTGTCCTGACGCTAACCCTAGTTTTCCTGATGCTAACCCTAGTTGTCCTGACGCTAACCCTAGTTGTCCTGACGCTAACACTAATTGTCCTGACGCTAACCCTAGTTGTCCTGACGCTAACCCTAGTTGTCCTGATGCTAATCCTAGTTGTCCTGACGCTAACCCTACTTGTCCTGACGCTAACCCTAGTTGTCCTGATGCTAACCCTAGTTGTCCTGACGCTAACCCTACTTGTCCTGACGCTAACCCTACTTGTCCTGACGCTAACCCTACTTGTCCTGACGCTAACCCTAGTTGTCCTGACGCTAACCATAGTTGTCCTGACGCTAACCCTAGTTGTCCTGACGCTAACCCTAGTTGTCCTGACGCTAAGCCTAGTTGTCCTGACGCTAACCCTACTTGTCCTGACGCTAACCCTACTTGTCCTGACGCTAACCCTAGTTGTCCTGACGCTAACCCTAGTTGTCCTGATGCTAACACTAATTGTCCTGACGCTAACCCTAGTTGTCCTGACGCTAACCCTAGTTGTCCTGACGCTAACCCTACTTGTCCTGACGCTAACCCTAGTTGTCCTGACGCTAACCCTAGTTGTCCTGACGCTAACCCTACTTGTCCTGACGCTAACCCTAGTTGCCCTGACGCTAACCCTAGTTGTCCTGACGCTAACCCTACTTGTCCTGACGCTAACCCTAGTTGTCCTGACGCTAACCATAGTTGTCCTGACGCTAACCCTAGTTGTCCTGACGCTAACCCTAGTTGTCCTGACGCTAAGCCTAGTTGTCCTGACGCTAACCCTACTTGTCCTGACGCTAACCCTACTTGTCCTGACGCTAACCCTAGTTGTCCTGACGCTAACCCTAGTTGTCCTGATGCTAACACTAATTGTCCTGACGCTAACCCTAGTTGTCCTGACGCTAACCCTAGTTGTCCTGACGCTAACCCTACTTGTCCTGACGCTAACCCTAGTTGTCCTGACGCTAACCCTAGTTGTCCTGACGCTAACCCTACTTGTCCTGACGCTAACCCTAGTTGCCCTGACGCTAACCCTAGTTGTCCTGACGCTAACCCTACTTGTCCTGACGCTAACCCTAGTTGCCCTGACGCTAACCCTAGTTGTCCTGACGCTAACCCTACTTGTCCTGACGCTAACCCTAGTTGTCCTGACGCTAACCCTAGTTGTCCTGACGCTAACCCTACTTGTCCTGACGCTAACCCTAGTTGTCCTGACGCTAACAATAGTTGTCCTGACGCTAACCCTACTTGTCCTGACGCTAACCCTAGTTGTCCTGACGCTAACCCTAGTTGTCCTGACGCTAACCCTAGTTGTCCTGACGCTAACACTAATTGTCCTGACGCTAACCCTAGTTGTCCTGACGCTAACCCTAGTTGTCCTGAAGCTAAACCTAGTTGTCCTGACGCTAACCCTACTTGTCCTGACGCTAACCCTAGTTGTCCTGACACTAACCCTAGTTGTCCTGACGCTAACCCTACTTGTCCTGACGCTAACCCTAGTTGTCCTGACGCTAACCATAGTTGTCCTGACGCTAACCCTATTTGTCCTGACGCTAACCCTACTTGTCCTGACGCTAACCCTAGTTGTCCTGACGCTAACCATAGTTGTCCTGACGCTAACCCTATTTGTCCTGACGCTAACCCTAGTTGTCCTGACGCTAACCCTAGTTGTCCTGACGCTGACACTAATTGTCCTGACGCTAACCCTAGTTGTCCTGACGCTAACCCTACTTGTCCTGACGCTAATCCTAGTTGTCCTGACGCTAACCCTAGTTGTCCTGACGCTAACCCTACTTGTCCTGACGCTAACCCTAGTTGCCCTGACGCTAACCCTAGTTGTCCTGACGCTAACCCTACTTGTCCTGACGCTAACCCTAGTTGTCCTGACGCTAACCCTAGTTGTCCTGACGCTAACCCTACTTGTCCTGACGTTAACCCTAGTTGTCCTGACGCTAACCCTAGTTGTCCTGACGCTAACCCTACTTGTCCTGACGCTAACCCTAGTTGCCCTGACGCTAACCCTAGTTGTCCTGACGCTAACCCTAGTTGTCCTGACGCTAACCCTAGTTGTCCTGACGCTAACTCTACTTGTCCTGACACTAACCCTAGTTTTCCTGATGCTAACCCTAGTTGTCCTGACGCTAACCCTACTTGTCCTGACGCTAACCCTAGTTGTCCTGACGCTAACCCTAGTTGTCCTGATGCTAACCCTAGTTGTCCTGACGCTAACACTACTTGTCCTGACGCTAACCCTAGTTGTCCTGACGCTAACCCTAGTTGTCCTGACGCTAACCCTACTTGTCCTGACGCTAACCCTAGTTGTCCTGACGCTAACCCTAGTTGTCCTGACGCTAACCCTAGTTGTCCTGACGCTAACACTAATTGTCCTGACGCTAACCCTAGTTGTCCTGACCCTAACCCTAGTTGTCCTGACGCTAACCCTACTTGTCCTGACGCTAACCCTAGTTGTCCTGACGCTAACCCTAGTTGTCCTGACGCTAACCCTACTTGTCCTGACGCTAACCCTAGTTGCCCTGACGCTAACCCTAGTTGTCCTGACGCTAACCTTACTTGTCCTGACGCTAACCCTAGTTGTCCTGACGCTAACCCTAGTTGTCCTGACGCTAACCCTACTTGTCCTGACGTTAACCCTAGTTGTCCTGACGCTAACCCTAGTTGTCCTGACGCTAACCCTACTTGTCCTGACGCTAACCCTAGTTGCCCTGACGCTAACCCTAGTTGTCCTGACGCTAACCCTAGTTGTCCTGACGCTAACCCTAGTTGTCCTGACGCTAACTCTACTTGTCCTGACGCTAACCCTAGTTTTCCTGATGCTAACCCTAGTTGTCCTGATGCTAACTCTACTTGTCCTGACGCTAACCCTAGTTGTCCTGACGCTAACCCTAGTTGTCCTGACGCTAACACTACTTGTCCTGACGCTAACCCTAGTTGTCCTGACGCTAACCCTAGTTGTCCTGACGCTAACCCTACTTGTCCTGACGCTAACCCTAGTTGTCCTGACGCTAACCCTAGTTGTCCTGACGCTAACCCTACTTGTCCTGACGCTAACCCTAGTTGCCCTGACGCTAACCCTAGTTGTCCTGACGCTAACCCTACTTGTCCTGACGCTAACCCTAGTTGTCCTGACGCTAACCCTAGTTGTCCTGATGCTAACCCTACTTGTCCTGACGCTAACCCTAGTTGTCCTGACGCTAACCCTAGTTGTCCTGACGCTAACCCTACTTGTCCTGACGCTAACCCTAGTTGTCCTGACGCTAACCCTAGTTGTCCTGACGCTAACCCTAGTTGTCCTGACGCTAACACTAATTGTCCTGACGCTAACCCTAGTTGTCCTGACGCTAACCCTAGTTGTCCTGACGCTAACCCTACTTGTCCTGACGCTAACCCTAGTTGTCCTGACGCTAACCCTAGTTGTCCTGACGCTAACCCTAGTTGTCCTGATGCTAACCCTAGTTGTCCTGACGCTAACCCTACTTGTCCTGACGCTAACCCTACTTGTCCTGACGCTAACCCTAGTTGTCCTGACGCTAACCATAGTTGTCCTGACGCTAACCCTATTTGTCCTGACGCTAACCCTAGTTGTCCTGACGCTAACACTAATTGTCCTGACGCTAACCCTAGTTGTCCTGATGCTAACCCTAGTTGTCCTGATGCTAACCCTAGTTGTCCTGACGCTAACCCTACTTGTCCTGACGCTAACCCTACTTGTCCTGACGCTAACCCTAGTTCTCCTGACGCTAACCATAGTTGTCCTGACGCTAACCCTAGTTGTCCTGACGCTAACCCTAGTTGTCCTGACGCTAACACTAATTTTCCTGACGCTAACCCTAGTTGTCCTGACGCTAACCCTAGTTGTCCTGACGCTAACCCTACTTGTCCTGACGCTAACCCTAGTTGTCCTGACGCTAACCCTAGTTGTCCTGACGCTAACCCTACTTGTCCTGACGTTAACCCTAGTTGTCCTGACGCTAACCCTAGTTGTCCTGACGCTAACCCTACTTGTCCTGACGCTAACCCTAGTTGCCCTGACGCTAACCCTAGTTGTCCTGACGCTAACCCTAGTTGTCCTAACGCTAACCCTAGTTGTCCTGACGCTAACTCTACTTGTCCTGACGCTAACCCTAGTTTTCCTGATGCTAACCCTAGTTGTCCTGATGCTAACTCTACTTGTCCTGACGCTAACCCTAGTTGTCCTGACGCTAACCCTAGTTGTCCTGACGCTAACACTACTTGTCCTGACGCTAACCCTAGTTGTCCTGACGCTAACCCTAGTTGTCCTGACGCTAACCCTACTTGTCCTGACGCTAACCCTAGTTGTCCTGACGCTAACCCTAGTTGTCCTGACGCTAACCCTACTTGTCCTGACGCTAACCCTAGTTGCCCTGACGCTAACCCTAGTTGTCCTGACGCTAACCCTACTTGTCCTGACGCTAACCCTAGTTGTCCTGACGCTAACCCTAGTTGTCCTGACGCTAACCCTACTTGTCCTGACGCTAACCCTAGTTGTCCAGACGCTAACCCTAGTTGTCCTGACGCTAACCCTACTTGTCCTGACGCTAACCCTAGTTGTCCTGACGCTAACCCTAGTTGTCCTGACGCTAACCCTAGTTGTCCTGACGCTAACACTAATTGTCCTGACGCTAACCCTAGTTGTCCTGACGCTAACCCTAGTTGTCCTGACGCTAACCCTACTTGTCCTGACGCTAACCCTAGTTGTCCTGACGCTAACCCTAGTTGTCCTGACGCTAACCCTAGTTGTCCTGATGCTAACCCTAGTTGTCCTGACACTAACCCTACTTGTCCTGACGCTAACCCTACTTGTCCTGACGCTAACCCTAGTTGTCCTGACGCTAACCATAGTTGTCCTGACGCTAACCCTATTTGTCCTGACGCTAACCCTAGTTGTCCTGACGCTAACACTAATTGTCCTGACGCTAACCCTAGTTGTCCTGATGCTAACCCTAGTTGTCCTGATGCTAACCCTAGTTGTCCTGACGCTAACCCTACTTGTCCTGACGCTAACCCTACTTGTCCTGACGCTAACCCTAGTTCTCCTGACGCTAACCATAGTTGTCCTGACGCTAACCCTAGTTGTCCTGACGCTAACCCTAGTTGTCCTGACGCTAACCCTAGTTGTCCTGACGCTAACACTAATTGTCCTGACGCTAACCCTAGTTGTCCTGACGCTAACCCTAGTTGTCCTGACGCTAACCCTAGTTGTCCTGACGCTAACCCTACTTGTCCTGACGCTAACCCTAGTTGTCCTGACGCTAACCCTACTTGTCCTGACGCTAACCCTACTTGTCCTGACGCTAACCCTAGTTGTCCTGACGCTAACCATAGTTGTCCTGACGCTAACCCTATTTGTCCTGACGCTAACCCTAGTTGTCCTGACGCTAACCCTAGTTGTCCTGACGCTAACACTAATTGTCCTGACGCTAACCCTAGTTGTCCTGATGCTAACCCTAGTTGTCCTGATGCTAACCCTAGTTGTCCTGACGCTAACCCTACTTGTCCTGACGCTAACCCTACTTGTCCTGACGCTAACCCTAGTTCTCCTGACGCTAACCATAGTTGTCCTGACGCTAACCCTAGTTGTCCTGACGCTAACCCTAGTTGTCCTGACGCTAACCCTAGTTGTCCTGACGCTAACACTAATTGTCCTGACGCTAACCCTAGTTGTCCTGACGCTAACCCTAGTTGTCCTGACGTTAACCCTAGTTGTCCTGACGCTAACCCTACTTGTCCTGACGCTAACCCTAGTTGTCCTGACGCTAACCCTAGTTGTCCTGACGCTAACCCTACTTGTCCTGACGCTAACCCTAGTTGCCCTGACGCTAACCCTAGTTGTCCTGACGCTAACCCTACTTGTCCTGACGCTAACCCTAGTTGTCCTGACGCTAACCCTAGTTGTCCTGACGCTAACCCTACTTGTCCTGACGTTAACCCTAGTTGTCCTGACGCTAACCCTAGTTGTCCTGACGCTAACCCTACTTGTCCTGACGCTAACCCTAGTTGCCCTGACGCTAACCCTAGTTGTCCTGACGCTAACCCTAGTTGTCCTGACGCTAACCCTAGTTGTCCTGACGCTAACTCTACTTGTCCTGACGCTAACCCTATTTTTCCTGATGCTAACCCTAGTTGTCCTGACGCTAACCCTACTTGTCCTGACGCTAACCCTAGTTGTCCTGACGCTAACCCTAGTTGTCCTGATGCTAACCCTAGTTGTCCTGACGCTAACACTACTTGTCCTGACGCTAACCCTAGTTGTCCTGACGCTAACCCTAGTTGTCCTGACGCTAACCCTACTTGTCCTGACGCTAACCCTAGTTGTCCTGACGCTAACCCTAGTTGTCCTGACGCTAACCCTAGTTGTCCTGACGCTAACCCTAGTTGTCCTGACGCTAACACTAATTGTCCTGACGCTAACCCTAGTTGTCCTGACCCTAACCCTAGTTGTCCTGACGCTAACCCTAGTTGTCCTGACGCTAACCCTACTTGTCCTGACGCTAACCCTAGTTGTCCTGACGCTAACCCTAGTTGTCCTGACGCTAACCCTACTTGTCCTGACGCTAACCCTAGTTGCCCTGACGCTAACCCTAGTTGTCCTGACGCTAACCCTAGTTGTCCTGACGCTAACCCTAGTTGTCCTGACGCTAACCCTAGTTGTCCTGACGCTAACTCTACTTGTCCTGACGCTAACCCTAGTTTTCCTGATGCTAACCCTAGTTGTCCTGACGCTAACTCTACTTGTCCTGACGCTAACCCTAGTTGTCCTGACGCTAACCCTAGTTGTCCTGACGCTAACACTACTTGTCCTGACGCTAACACTAGTTGTCCTGACGCTAACCCTAGTTGTCCTGACGCTAACCCTACTTGTCCTGACGCTAACCCTAGTTGTCCTGACGCTAACCCTACTTGTCCTGACGCTAACACTACTTGTCCTGACGCTAACCCTAGTTGTCCTGACGCTAACCCTAGTTGTCCTGACGCTAACCCTACTTGTCCTGACGCTAACCCTAGTTGTCCTGACGCTAACCCTAGTTGTCCTGACGCTAACCCTAGTTGTCCTGACGCTAACCCTACTTGTCCTGAGGCTAACCCTAGTTGCCCTGACGCTAACCCTAGTTCTCCTGACGCTAACCCTAGTTGTCCTGACGCTAACCCTAGTTGTCCTGACGCTAACCCTAGTTGTCCTGACGCTAACTCTACTTGTCCTGATGCTAACCCTAGTTTTCCTGACGCTAACCCTAGTTGTCCTGACGCTAACCCTACTTGTCCTGACGCTAATCCTAGTTGTCCTGATGCTAACCCTAGTTGTCCTGACGCTAACCCTACTTGTCCTGACGCTAACCCTAGTTGTCCTGATGCTAACCCTAGTTGTCCTGACGCTAACCCTACTTGTCCTGACGCTAACCCTAGTTGTCCTGACGCTAACCCTAGTTGTCCTGACGCTAACCCTAGTTGTCCTGACGCTAACCCTAGTTGTCCTGACGCTAACCCTAGTTGTCCTGACGCTAACCCTAGTTGTCCTGACGCTAACCCTAGTTGTCGTGATGCTAACCCTAGTTGTCCTGGCGCTAACCCTAGTTGTCCTGGCGCTAACCCTAGTTGTCCTGGCGCTAACCCTAGTTGTAATGGCGCTAACCCTAGTTGTCCTGGCGCTAACCCTAGTTGTCCTGGCGCTAACCCTAGTTGTCCTGGCGCTAACCCTAGTTGTCCTGACGCTAACCCTAGTTGTCCTGACGCTAACCCTAGTTGTCCTGATGCTAACCCTAGTTGTCCTGACGCTAACCCTAGTTGTCCTGACGCTAAACCTAGTTGTCCTGACGCTAACCCTAGTTGTGGTGCTAACCCTAGTTGTCCTGACGCTAACCCTAGTTGTCCTGACGCTAACCCTAGTTGTCGTGACGCTAACCCTAGTTGTCCTGACGCTAACCCTAGTTGTCGTGACGCTAACCCTAGTTGTCGTGACGCTAACCCTAGTTGTCGTGACTCTAACCCTAGTTGTCCTGACGCTAACCCTAGTTGTCCTGACGCTAACCCTAGTTGTCCTGACGCTAACCCTAGTTGTTGTGACGCTAACCCTAGTTGTCATGACGCTAAACCTAGTTGTGACGCTAACCCTAGTTGTCCTGACGCTAACCCTAGTTGTCCTGACGCTAACCCTAGTTGTCCTGACGCTAACCCTAGTTGTCCTGACGCTAACCCTACTTGTCCTGACGCTAACCCTAGTTGTCCTGACGCTAACCCTAGTTGACCTGACGCTAACCCTAGTTGTCCTGAAGCTAACCCTAGTTGTCCTGACGCTAACCCTAGTTGTCCTGACGCTAACCCTACTTGTCCTGACGCTAACCCTAGTTGTCCTGACGCTAACCCTAGTTGTCCTGACGCTAACCCTAGTTGTCGTGACGCTAACCCTAGTTGTCCTGACGCTAACCCTAGTTGTCCTGACGCTAACCCTAGTTGTCCTGACGCTAACCCTAGTTGTCGTGACGCTAACCCTAGTTGTCCTGGCGCTAACCCTAGTTGTCCTGACGCTAACCCTAGTTGTCCTGACGCTAACCCTACTTGTCCTGACGCTAACCCTAGTTGTCCTGACGCTAACCCTAGTTGTCCTGACGCTAACCCTACTTGTCCTGACGTTAACCCTAGTTGTCCTGACGCTAACCCTAGTTGTCCTGATGCTAACCCTACTTGTCCTGACGCTAACCCTAGTTGCCCTGACGCTAACCCTAGTAGTCCTGACGCTAACCCTAGTTGTCCTGACGCTAACCCTAGTTGTCCTGACGCTAACTCTACTTGTCCTGACGCTAACCCTAGTTTTCCTGACGCTAACCCTAGTTGTCCTGACGCTAACCCTACTTGTCCTGACGCTAACCCTACTTGTCCTGACGGTAACCCTAGTTGTCCTGACGCTAACCCTAGTTGTCCTGACGCTAACACTACTTGTCCTGACGCTAACCCTAGTTGCCCTGACTCTAACCCTAGTTGTCCTGACGCTAACCCTAGTTGTCCTGACGCTAACCCTAGTTGTCCTGACGCTAACCCTAGTTTTCCTGACGCTAACCCTAGTTGTCCTGACGCTAACACTAATTGTCCTGACGCTAACCCTAGTTGTCCTGACCCTAACCCTAGTTGTCCTGACGCTAACCCTAGTTGTCCTGACGCTAACCCTACTTGTCCTGACGCTAACCCTAGTTGTCCTGACGCTAACCCTAGTTGTCCTGACGCTAACCCTAGTTGTCCTGATGCTAACCCTAGTTGTCCTGACGCTAACCCTACTTGTCCTGACGCTAACCCTAGTTGTCCTGACGCTAACCCTAGTTGTCCTGACGCTAACCCTAGTTGTCCTGAAGCTAACCCTAGTTGTCCTGACGCTAACCCTAGTTGTCCTGACGCTAACCCTAGTTGTCGTGATGCTAACCCTAGTTGTCCTGGCGCTAACCCTAGTTGTCCTGGCGCTAACCCTAGTTGTCCTGGCGCTAACCCTAGTTGTAATGGCGCTAACCCTAGTTGTCCTGGCGCTAACCCTAGTTGTCCTGGCGCTAACCCTAGTTGTCCTGGCGCTAACCCTAGTTGTCCTGACGCTAACCCTAGTTGTCCTGACGCTAACCCTAGTTGTCCTGATGCTAACCCTAGTTGTCCTGACGCTAACCCTAGTTGTCCTGACGCTAAACCTAGTTGTCCTGACGCTAACCCTAGTTGTGGTGCTAACCCTAGTTGTCCTGACGCTAACCCTAGTTGTCCTGACGCTAACCCTAGTTGTCGTGACGCTAACCCTAGTTGTCCTGACGCTAACCCTAGTTGTCGTGACGCTAACCCTAGTTGCCGTGACGCTAACCCTAGTTGTCGTGACTCTAACCCTAGTTGTCCTGACGCTAACCCTAGTTGTCCTGACGCTAACCCTAGTTGTCCTGACGCTAACCCTAGTTGTTGTGACGCTAACCCTAGTTGTCATGACGCTAAACCTAGTTGTGACGCTAACCCTAGTTGTCTTGACGCTAACCCTAGTTGTCCTGACGCTAACCCTAGTTGTCCTGACGCTAACCCTAGTTGTCCTGACGCTAACCCTACTTGTCCTGACGCTAACCCTAGTTGTCCTGACGCTAACCCTAGTTGACCTGACGCTAACCCTAGTTGTCCTGAAGCTAACCCTAGTTGTCCTGACGCTAACCCTAGTTGTCCTGACGCTAACCCTACTTGTCCTGACGCTAACCCTAGTTGTCCTGACGCTAACCCTAGTTGTCCTGACGCTAACCCTAGTTGTCGTGACGCTAACCCTAGTTGTCCTGACGCTAACCCTAGTTGTCCTGACGCTAACCCTAGTTGTCCTGACGCTAACCCTAGTTGTCGTGACGCTAACCCTAGTTGTCCTGGCGCTAACCCTAGTTGTCCTGACGCTAACCCTAGTTGTCCTGACGCTAACCCTACTTGTCCTGACGCTAACCCTAGTTGTCCTGACGCTAACCCTAGTTGTCCTGACGCTAACCCTAGTTGTCGTGATGCTAACCCTAGTTGTCCTGGCGCTAACCCTAGTTGTCCTGGCGCTAACCCTAGTTGTCCTGGCGCTAACCCTAGTTGTAATGGCGCTAACCCTAGTTGTCCTGGCGCTAACCCTAGTTGTCCTGGCGCTAACCCTAGTTGTCCTGGCGCTAACCCTAGTTGTCCTGACGCTAACCCTAGTTGTCCTGACGCTAACCCTAGTTGTCCTGATGCTAACCCTAGTTGTCCTGACGCTAACCCTAGTTGTCCTGACGCTAAACCTAGTTGTCCTGACGCTAACCCTAGTTGTGGTGCTAACCCTAGTTGTCCTGACGCTAACCCTAGTTGTCCTGACGCTAACCCTAGTTGTCGTGACGCTAACCCTAGTTGTCCTGACGCTAACCCTAGTTGTCGTGACGCTAACCCTAGTTGTCGTGACGCTAACCCTAGTTGTCGTGACTCTAACCCTAGTTGTCCTGACGCTAACCCTAGTTGTCCTGACGCTAACCCTAGTTGTCCTGACGCTAACCCTAGTTGTTGTGACGCTAACCCTAGTTGTCATGACGCTAAACCTAGTTGTGACGCTAACCCTAGTTGTCCTGACGCTAACCCTAGTTGTCCTGACGCTAACCCTAGTTGTCCTGACGCTAACCCTAGTTGTCCTGACGCTAACCCTACTTGTCCTGACGCTAACCCTAGTTGTCCTGACGCTAACCCTAGTTGACCTGACGCTAACCCTAGTTGTCCTGAAGCTAACCCTAGTTGTCCTGACGCTAACCCTAGTTGTCCTGACGCTAACCCTACTTGTCCTGACGCTAACCCTAGTTGTCCTGACGCTAACCCTAGTTGTCCTGACGCTAACCCTAGTTGTCGTGACGCTAACCCTAGTTGTCCTGACGCTAACCCTAGTTGTCCTGACGCTAACCCTAGTTGTCCTGACGCTAACCCTAGTTGTCGTGACGCTAACCCTAGTTGTCCTGGCGCTAACCCTAGTTGTCCTGACGCTAACCCTAGTTGTCCTGACGCTAACCCTACTTGTCCTGACGCTAACCCTAGTTGTCCTGACGCTAACCCTAGTTGTCCTGACGCTAACCCTACTTGTCCTGACGTTAACCCTAGTTGTCCTGACGCTAACCCTAGTTGTCCTGATGCTAACCCTACTTGTCCTGACGCTAACCCTAGTTGCCCTGACGCTAACCCTAGTAGTCCTGACGCTAACCCTAGTTGTCCTGACGCTAACCCTAGTTGTCCTGACGCTAACTCTACTTGTCCTGACGCTAACCCTAGTTTTCCTGACGCTAACCCTAGTTGTCCTGACGCTAACCCTACTTGTCCTGACGCTAACCCTACTTGTCCTGACGGTAACCCTAGTTGTCCTGACGCTAACCCTAGTTGTCCTGACGCTAACACTACTTGTCCTGACGCTAACCCTAGTTGCCCTGACTCTAACCCTAGTTGTCCTGACGCTAACCCTAGTTGTCCTGACGCTAACCCTAGTTGTCCTGACGCTAACCCTAGTTTTCCTGACGCTAACCCTAGTTGTCCTGACGCTAACACTAATTGTCCTGACGCTAACCCTAGTTGTCCTGACCCTAACCCTAGTTGTCCTGACGCTAACCCTAGTTGTCCTGACGCTAACCCTACTTGTCCTGACGCTAACCCTAGTTGTCCTGACGCTAACCCTAGTTGTCCTGACGCTAACCCTAGTTGTCCTGATGCTAACCCTAGTTGTCCTGACGCTAACCCTACTTGTCCTGACGCTAACCCTAGTTGTCCTGACGCTAACCCTAGTTGTCCTGACGCTAACCCTAGTTGTCCTGACGCTAACCCTAGTTGTCCTGACGCTAACCCTAGTTGTCCTGACGCTAACCCTAGTTGTCGTGATGCTAACCCTAGTTGTCCTGGCGCTAACCCTAGTTGTCCTGGCGCTAACCCTAGTTGTCCTGGCGCTAACCCTAGTTGTAATGGCGCTAACCCTAGTTGTCCTGGCGCTAACCCTAGTTGTCCTGGCGCTAACCCTAGTTGTCCTGGCGCTAACCCTAGTTGTCCTGACGCTAACCCTAGTTGTCCTGACGCTAACCCTAGTTGTCCTGATGCTAACCCTAGTTGTCCTGACGCTAACCCTAGTTGTCCTGACGCTAAACCTAGTTGTCCTGACGCTAACCCTAGTTGTGGTGCTAACCCTAGTTGTCCTGACGCTAACCCTAGTTGTCCTGACGCTAACCCTAGTTGTCGTGACGCTAACCCTAGTTGTCCTGACGCTAACCCTAGTTGTCGTGACGCTAACCCTAGTTGTCGTGACGCTAACCCTAGTTGTCGTGACTCTAACCCTAGTTGTCCTGACGCTAACCCTAGTTGTCCTGACGCTAACCCTAGTTGTCCTGACGCTAACCCTAGTTGTTGTGACGCTAACCCTAGTTGTCATGATGCTAAACCTAGTTGTGACGCTAACCCTAGTTGTCTTGACGCTAACCCTAGTTGTCCTGACGCTAACCCTAGTTGTCCTGACGCTAACCCTAGTTGTCCTGACGCTAACCCTACTTGTCCTGACGCTAACCCTAGTTGTCCTGACGCTAACCCTAGTTGACCTGACGCTAACCCTAGTTGTCCTGAAGCTAACCCTAGTTGTCCTGACGCTAACCCTAGTTGTCCTGACGCTAACCCTACTTGTCCTGACGCTAACCCTAGTTGTCCTGACGCTAACCCTAGTTGTCCTGACGCTAACCCTAGTTGTCGTGATGCTAACCCTAGTTGTCCTGACGCTAACCCTAGTTGTCCTGACGCTAACCCTAGTTGTCCTGACGCTAACCCTAGTTGTCGTGACGCTAACCCTAGTTGTCCTGGCGCTAACCCTAGTTGTCCTGACGCTAACCCTAGTTGTCCTGACGCTAACCCTACTT
Organism: Phyllobates terribilis; assembly: GCF_046119375.1. NCBI lineage: Eukaryota > Metazoa > Chordata > Amphibia > Anura > Dendrobatidae > Phyllobates > Phyllobates terribilis. The sequence continues at coordinate 19,581 of NW_027367845.1, forward strand.
GTCCTGACGCTAACCCTAGTTGTCCTGACGCTAACCCTAGTTGTCCTGACGCTAACCCTACTTGTCCTGACGTTAACCCTAGTTGTCCTGACGCTAACCCTAGTTGTCCTGATGCTAACCCTACTTGTCCTGACGCTAACCCTAGTTGCCCTGACGCTAACCCTAGTAGTCCTGACGCTAACCCTAGTTGTCCTGACGCTAACCCTAGTTGTCCTGACGCTAACTCTACTTGTCCTGACGCTAACCCTAGTTTTCCTGACGCTAACCCTAGTTGTCCTGACGCTAACCCTACTTGTCCTGACGCTAACCCTACTTGTCCTGACGGTAACCCTAGTTGTCCTGACGCTAACCCTAGTTGTCCTGACGCTAACACTACTTGTCCTGACGCTAACCCTAGTTGCCCTGACTCTAACCCTAGTTGTCCTGACGCTAACCCTAGTTGTCCTGACGCTAACCCTAGTTGTCCTGACGCTAACCCTAGTTTTCCTGACGCTAACCCTAGTTGTCCTGACGCTAACACTAATTGTCCTGACGCTAACCCTAGTTGTCCTGACCCTAACCCTAGTTGTCCTGACGCTAACCCTAGTTGTCCTGACGCTAACCCTACTTGTCCTGACGCTAACCCTAGTTGTCCTGACGCTAACCCTAGTTGTCCTGACGCTAACCCTAGTTGTCCTGACGCTAACCCTACTTGTCCTGACGCTAACCCTAGTTGTCCTGACGCTAACCCTAGTTGTCCTGACGCTAACCCTACTTGTCCTGACGCTAACCCTAGTTGTCCTGACGCTAACCCTAGTTGTCCTGACGCTAACCCTAGTTGTCCTGATGCTAACCCTAGTTGTCCTGACGCTAACCCTACTTGTCCTGACGCTAACCCTAGTTGTCCTGACGCTAACCCTAGTTGTCCTGACGCTAACCCTAGTTGTCCTGACGCTAACCCTAGTTGTCCTGACGCTAACACTAATTGTCCTGACGCTAACCCTAGTTGTACTGACGCTAACCCTAGTTGTCCTGACGCTAACCCTAGTTGTCCTGACGCTAACCCTAGTTGTCCTGACGCTAACCCTACTTGTCCTGACGCTAACCCTAGTTGTCCTGACGCTAACCATAGTTGTCCTGACGCTAACCCTAGTTGTCCTGACGCTAACCCTAGTTGTCCTGACGCTAACCCTAGTTGTCCTGACGCTAACACTAATTGTCCTGACGCTAACCCTAGTTGTCCTGACGCTAACCCTAGTTGTCCTGACGCTAACCCTAGTTGTCCTGACGCTAACCCTAGTTGTCCTGACGCTAACCCTACTTGTCCTGACGCTAACCCTAGTTGTCCTGACGCTAACCCTAGTTGTCCTGACGCTAACCCTACTTGTCCTGACGCTAACCCTAGTTGTCCTGACGCTAACCCTAGTTGTCCTGACGCTAACCCTACTTGTCCTGACGTTAACCCTAGTTGTCCTGACGCTAACCCTAGTTGTCCTGACGCTAACCCTACTTGTCCTGACGCTAACCCTAGTTGCCCTGACGCTAACCCTAGTTGTCCTGACGCTAACCCTAGTTGTCCTGATGCTATCCCTAGTTGTCCTGACGCTAACTCTACTTGTCCTGACGCTAACCCTAGTTGTCCTGACGCTAACCCTAGTTGTCCTGACGCTAACCCTAGTTGTCCTGACGCTAACCCTAGTTGTCCTGACGCTAACCCTACTTGTCCTGACGCTAACCCTACTTGTCCTGACGCTAACCCTAGTTGTCCTGACGCTAACCATAGTTGTCCTGACGCTAACCCTAGTTGTCCTGACGCTAACCCTAGTTGTCCTGACGCTAACACTAATTGTCCTGACGCTAACCCTAGTTGTCCTGACGCTAACCCTACTTGTCCTGACACTAACCCTAGTTGTCCTGACGCTAACCCTAGTTGTCCTGACGCTAACACTACTTGTCCTGACGCTAACCCTAGTTGCCCTGACGCTAACCCTAGTTGTCCTGACGCTAACCCTACTTGTCCTGACGCTAACCCTACTTGTCCTGACGCTAACCCTACTTGTCCTGACGCTAACCGTAGTTGTCCTGACGCTAACCCTAGTTGTCCTGACGCTAACCCTAGTTGTCCTGACGCTAACCCTAGTTGTCCTGACGCTAACCCTAGTTGTCCTGACGCTAACACTAATTGTCCTGACGCTAACCCTAGTTGTCCTGACGCTAACCCTAGTTGTCCTGACGCTAACCCTAGTTGTCCTGACGCTAACCCTAGTTGTCCTGATGCTAACCGTACTTGTCCTGACGCTAACCCTAGTTGTCCTGACGCTAACCATAGTTGTCCTGACGCTAACCCTAGTTGTCCTGACGCTAACCCTAGTTGTCCTGACGCTAACCCTAGTTGTCCTGACGCTAACACTAATTGTCCTGACGCTAACCCTAGTTGTCCTGACGCTAACCCTAGTTGTCCTGACGCTAACCCTACTTGTCCTGACGCTAACCCTAGTTGTCCTGACGCTAACCCTAGTTGTCCTGACGCTAACCCTACTTGTCCTGACGCTAACCCTAGTTGTCCTGACGCTAACCCTAGTTGTCCTGACGCTAACCCTACTTGTCCTGACGCTAACCCTAGTTGAACTGACGCTAACCCTACTTGTCCTGACGCTAACACTAATTGTCCTGACGCTAACCCTAGTTGTCCTGATGCTAACCCTAGTTGTCCTGACGCTAACCCTAGTTGTCCTGACGCTAACACTACTTGTCCTGACGCTAACCCTAGTTGCCCTGACGCTAACCCTAGTTGTCCTGACGCTAACCCTACTTGTCCTGACGCTAACCCTACTTGTCCTGACGCTAACCCTAGTTGTCCTGACGCTAACCCTAGTTGTCCTGACGCTAACCCTAGTTGTCCTGACGCTAACCCTAGTTGTCCTGACGCTAACCCTAGTTGTCCTGACGCTAACCCTAGTTGTCCTGACGCTAACCCTAGTTGTCCTGACACTAACCCTACTTGTCCTGACGCTAACCCTAGTTGTCCTGACGCTAACCCTAGTTGTCCTGACGCTAACCCTACTTGTCCTGACGCTAACCCTAGTTGTCCTGACGCTAACCCTAGTTGTCCTGACGCTAACCCTAGTTGTCCTGACGCTAACCCTAGTTGTCCTGACGCTAACCCTACTTGTCCTGACGCTAACACTAGTTGTCCTGACGCTAACCCTAGTTGTCCTGACGCTAACCCTAGTTGTCCTGACGCTAACACTAATTGTCCTGACGCTAACCCTAGTTGTCCTGACGCTAACCCTAGTTGTCCTGACGCTAACCCTAGTTGTCCTGACGCTAACCCTAGTTGTCCTGACGCTAACACTAATTGTCCTGACGCTAACCCTAGTTGTCCTGACGCTAACCCTAGTTGTCCTGACGCTAACCCTAGTTGTCCTGACGCTAACACTACTTGTCCTGACGCTAACCCTAGTTGCCCTGACGCTAACCCTAGTTGTCCTGACGCTAACCCTACTTGTCCTGACGCTAACCCTACTTGTCCTGACGCTAACCCTACTTGTCCTGACGCTAACCCTAGTTGTCCTGACGCTAACCCTAGTTGTCCTGACGCTAACCCTAGTTGTCCTGACGCTAACCCTACTTGTCCTGACGCTAACCCTACTTGTCCTGACGCTAACCATAGTTGTCCTGACGCTAACCCTAGTTGTCCTGACGCTAACACTACTTGTCCTGACGCTAACCCTAGTTGCCCTGACGCTAACCCTAGTTGTCCTGACGCTAACCCTACTTGTCCTGACGCTAACCCTACTTGTCCTGACGCTAACCCTAGTTGTCCTGACGCTAACCATAGTTGTCCTGACGCTAACCCTAGTTGTCCTGACGCTAACCCTAGTTGTCCTGACGCTAACCCTAGTTGTCCTGACGCTAACCCTAGTTGTCCTGACGCTAACCCTAGTTGTCCTGACGCTAACCCTAGTTGTCCTGACGCTAACCCTAGTTGTCCTGACGCTAACCCTACTTGTCCTGACGCTAACCCTAGTTGTCCTGACGCTAACCCTAGTTGTCCTGACGCTAACCCTACTTGTCCTGACGCTAACCCTAGTTGTCCTGACGCTAACCCTAGTTGTCCTGACGCTAACCCTACTTGTCCTGACGCTAACCCTAGTTGTCCTGACGCTAACCCTACTTGTCCTGACGCTAACACTAGTTGTCCTGACGCTAACCCTAGTTGTCCTGACGCTAACCCTAGTTGTCCTGACGCTAACACTAATTGTCCTGACGCTAACCCTAGTTGTCCTGACGCTAACCCTAGTTGTCCTGACGCTAACCCTAGTTGTCCTGACGCTAACCCTAGTTGTCCTGACGCTAACACTAATTGTCCTGACGCTAACCCTAGTTGTCCTGACGCTAACCCTAGTTGTCCTGACGCTAACCCTAGTTGTCCTGACGCTAACACTACTTGTCCTGACGCTAACCCTAGTTGCCCTGACGCTAACCCTAGTTGTCCTGACGCTAACCCTACTTGTCCTGACGCTAACCCTACTTGTCCTGACGCTAACCCTACTTGTCCTGACGCTAACCATAGTTGTCCTGACGCTAACCCTAGTTGTCCTGACGCTAACCCTAGTTGTCCTGACGCTAACCCTAGTTGTCCTGACGCTAACACTAATTGTCCTGACGCTAACCCTAGTTGTCCTGACGCTAACCCTAGTTGTCCTGACGCTAACCCTAGTTGTCCTGACGCTAACCCTACTTGTCCTGACGCTAACCCTAGTTGTCCTGACGCTAACCCTAGTTGTCCTGACGCTAACCCTAGTTGTCCTGACGCTAACCCTAGTTGTCCTGACGCTAACCCTAGTTGTCCTGACGCTAACACTAATTGTCCTGACGCTAACCCTAGTTGTCCTGACGCTAACCCTAGTTGTCCTGACGCTAACCCTACTTGTCCTGACGCTAACCCTAGTTGTCCTGACGCTAACCCTAGTTGTCCTGACGCTAACCCTACTTGTCCTGACGCTAACCCTAGTTGTCCTGACGCTAACCCTAGTTGTCCTGACGCTAACCCTACTTGTCCTGACGCTAACCCTAGTTGTCCTGACGCTAACCCTAGTTGTCCTGACGCTAACCCTACTTGTCCTGACGCTAACCCTAGTTGTCCTGACGCTAACCCTACTTGTCCTGACGCTAACCCTAGTTGTCCTGACGCTAACCCTAGTTGTCCTGACGCTAACCCTAGTTGTCCTGACGCTAACACTACTTGTCCTGACTCTAACCCTAGTTGCCCTGACTCTAACCCTAGTTGTCCTGACGCTAACCCTAGTTGTCCTGACGCTAACCCTAGTTGTCCTGACGCTAACACTAATTGTCCTGACGCTAACCCTAGTTGTCCTGACCCTAACCCTAGTTGTCCTGACGCTAACCCTAGTTGTCCTGACGCTAACCCTACTTGTCCTGACGCTAACCCTAGTTGTCCTGACGCTAACCCTAGTTGTCCTGACGCTAACCCTACTTGTCCTGACGTTAACCCTAGTTGTCCTGACGCTAACCCTAGTTGTCCTGACGCTAACCCTACTTGTCCTGACGCTAACCCTAGTTGCCCTGACGCTAACCCTAGTAGTCCTGACGCTAACCCTAGTTGTCCTGACGCTAACCCTAGTTGTCCTGACGCTAACTCTACTTGTCCTGACGCTAACCCTAGTTTTCCTGACGCTAACCCTAGTTGTCCTGACGCTAACCCTACTTGTCCTGACGCTAACCCTAGTTGTCCTGACGCTAACCCTAGTTGTCCTGACGCTAACCCTAGTTGTCCTGACGCTAACACTACTTGTCCTGACGCTAACCCTAGTTGCCCTGACTCTAACCCTAGTTGTCCTGACGCTAACCCTAGTTGTCCTGACGCTAACCCTAGTTGTCCTGACGCTAACCCTAGTTGTCCTGACGCTAACCCTAGTTGTCCTGACGCTAACCCTAATTGTCCTGACGCTAACCCTAGTTGTCCTGACCCTAACCCTAGTTGTCCTGACGCTAACCCTAGTTGTCCTGACGCTAACCCTACTTGTCCTGACGCTAACCCTAGTTGTCCTGACGCTAACCCTAGTTGTCCTGACGCTAACCCTACTTGTCCTGACGCTAACCCTAGTTGTCCTGACGCTAACCCTAGTTGTCCTGACGCTAACCCTACTTGTCCTGACGCTAACCCTAGTTGTCCTGACGCTAACCCTAGTTGTCCTGACGCTAACCCTAGTTGTCCTGATGCTAAACCTAGTTGTCCTGACGCTAACCCTACTTGTCCTGACGCTAACCCTAGTTGTCCTGACGCTAACCCTAGTTGTCCTGACGCTAACCCTAGTTGTCCTGACGCTAACCCTAGTTGTCCTGACGCTAACACTAATTGTCCTGACGCTAACCCTAGTTGTCCTGACGCTAACCCTAGTTGTCCTGACGCTAACCCTAGTTGTCCTGACGCTAACCCTACTTGTCCTGACGCTAACCCTAGTTGTCCTGACGCTAACCATAGTTGTCTTGACGCTAACCCTAGTTGTCCTGACGCTAACCCTAGTTGTCCTGACGCTAACACTAATTGTCCTGACGCTAACCCTAGTTGTCCTGACGCTAACCCTAGTTGTCCTGACGCTAACCCTACTTGTCCTGACGCTAACCCTAGTTGTCCTGACGCTAACCCTAGTTGTCCTGACGCTAACCCTACTTGTCCTGACGCTAACCCTAGTTGTCCTGACGCTAACCCTAGTTGTCCTGACGCTAACCCTACTTGTCCTGACGCTAACCCTAGTTGTCCTGACGCTAACCCTAGTTGTCCTGACGCTAACCCTACTTGTCCTGACGTTAACCCTAGTTGTCCTGACGCTAACCCTAGTTGTCCTGACGCTAACCCTACTTGTCCTGACACTAACCCTAGTTGCCCTGACGCTAACCCTAGTTGTCCTGACGCTAACCCTAGTTGTCCTGACGCTAACTCTACTTGTCCTGACGCTAACCCTAGTTTTCCTGACGCTAACCCTAGTTGTCCTGACGCTAACCCTAGTTGTCCTGACGCTAACCCTAGTTGTCCTGACGCTAACCCTAGTTGTCCTGACGCTAACACTACTTGTCCTGACGCTAACCCTAGTTGCCCTGACGCTAACTCTAGTTGTCCTGACGCTAACCCTACTTGTCCTGACGCTAACCCTACTTGTCCTGACGCTAACCCTAGTTGTCCTGACGCTAACCATAGTTGTCCTGACGCTAACCCTAGTTGTCCTGACGCTAACCCTAGTTGTCCTGACGCTAACCCTAGTTGTCCTGACGCTAATACTATTTGTCCTGACGCTAACCCTAGTTGTCCTGACGCTAACCCTAGTTGTCCTGACGCTAACCCTAGTTGTCCTGACGCTAACCCTAGTTGTCCTGACGCTAACCCTACTTGTCCTGACACTAACCCTACTTGTCCTGACGCTAACCCTAGTTGTCCTGACGCTAACCCTAGTTGTCCTGACGCTAACCCTAGTTGTCCTGACGCTAACACTAATTGTCCTGACGCTAACCCTAGTTGTCCTGACGCTAACCCTAGTTGTCCTGACGCTAACCCTAGTTGTCCTGACGCTAACCCTAGTTGTCCTGACGCTAACACTAATTGTCCTGACGCTAACCCTAGTTGTCCTGACGCTAACCCTAGTTGTCCTGACGCTAACCCTAGTTGTCCTGATGCTAACACTACTTGTCCTGACGCTAACCCTAGTTGCCCTGACGCTAACCCTAGTTGTCCTGACGCTAACCCTACTTGTCCTGACGCTAACCCTACTTGTCCTGACGCTAACCCTAGTTGTCCTGACGCTAACCATAGTTGTCCTGACGCTAACCCTAGTTGTCCTGAGGCTAACCCTAGTTGTCCTGACGCTAACCCTAGTTGTCCTGATGCTAACACTAATTGTCCTGACGCTAACCCTAGTTGTCCTGACGCTAACCCTAGTTGTCCTGACGCTAACCCTAGTTGTCATGACGCTAACCCTAGCTGTCCTGACGCTAACCCTAGTTGTCCTGACGCTAACCCTACTTGTCCTGACACTAACCCTACTTGTCCTGACGCTAACCCTAGTTGTCCTGACGCTAACCCTAGTTGTCCTGACGCTAACCCTAGTTGTCCTGACGCTAACACTAATTGTCCTGACGCTAACCCTAGTTGTCCTGACGCTAACCCTAGTTGTCCTGACGCTAACCCTAGTTGTCCTGACGCTAACACTAATTGTCCTGACGCTAACCCTAGTTGTCCTGACGCTAACCCTAGTCGTCCTGACGCTAACCCTAGTTGTCCTGACGCTAACCCTACTTGTCCTGACGCTAACCCTAGTTGTCCTGACGCTAACCCTAGTTGTCCTGACGCTAACCCTAGTTGTCCTGATGCTAACCCTAGTTGTCCTGACGCTAACCCTACTTGTCCTGACGCTAACCCTACTTGTCCTGACGCTAACCCTAGTTGTCCTGACGCTAACCATAGTTGTCCTGACGCTAACCCTAGTTGTCCTGACGCTAACCCTAGTTGTCCTGACGCTAACCCTAGTTGTCCTGACGCTAACCCTAGTTGTCCTGACGTTAACCCTAGTTGTCCTGATGCTAACACTAATTGTCCTGACGCTAACCCTAGTTGTCCTGACGCTAACCCTAGTTGTCCTGACGCTAACCCTAGTTTTCCTGACGCTAACCCTAGTTGTCCTGACGCTAACCCTAGTTGTCCTGACGCTAACCCTAGTTGTCCTGACGCTAACCCTAGTTGTCCTGACGCTAACACTACTTGTCCTGACGCTAACCCTAGTTGCCCTGACGCTAACTCTAGTTGTCCTGACGCTAACCCTACTTGTCCTGACGCTAACCCTACTTGTCCTGACGCTAACCCTAGTTGTCCTGACGCTAACCATAGTTGTCCTGACGCTAACCCTAGTTGTCCTGACGCTAACCCTAGTTGTCCTGACGCTAACCCTAGTTGTCCTGACGCTAATACTATTTGTCCTGACGCTAACCCTAGTTGTCCTGACGCTAACCCTAGTTGTCCTGACGCTAACCCTAGTTGTCCTGACGCTAACCCTAGTTGTCCTGACGCTAACCCTACTTGTCCTGACACTAACCCTACTTGTCCTGACGCTAACCCTAGTTGTCCTGACGCTAACCCTAGTTGTCCTGACGCTAACCCTAGTTGTCCTGACGCTAACACTAATTGTCCTGACGCTAACCCTAGTTGTCCTGACGCTAACCCTAGTTGTCCTGACGCTAACCCTAGTTGTCCTGACGCTAACCCTAGTTGTCCTGACGCTAACACTAATTGTCCTGACGCTAACCCTAGTTGTCCTGACGCTAACGCTAGTTGTCCTGACGCTAACCCTAGTTGTCCTGATGCTAACACTACTTGTCCTGACGCTAACCCTAGTTGCCCTGACGCTAACCCTAGTTGTCCTGACGCTAACCCTACTTGTCCTGACGCTAACCCTACTTGTCCTGACGCTAACCCTAGTTGTCCTGACGCTAACCATAGTTGTCCTGACGCTAACCCTAGTTGTCCTGAGGCTAACCCTAGTTGTCCTGACGCTAACCCTAGTTGTCCTGATGCTAACACTAATTGTCCTGACGCTAACCCTAGTTGTCCTGACGCTAACCCTAGTTGTCCTGACGCTAACCCTAGTTGTCATGACGCTAACCCTAGCTGTCCTGACGCTAACCCTAGTTGTCCTGACGCTAACCCTACTTGTCCTGACACTAACCCTACTTGTCCTGACGCTAACCCTAGTTGTCCTGACGCTAACCCTAGTTGTCCTGACGCTAACCCTAGTTGTCCTGACGCTAACACTAATTGTCCTGACGCTAACCCTAGTTGTCCTGACGCTAACCCTAGTTGTCCTGACGCTAACCCTAGTTGTCCTGACGCTAACACTAATTGTCCTGACGCTAACCCTAGTTGTCCTGACGCTAACCCTAGTCGTCCTGACGCTAACCCTAGTTGTCCTGACGCTAACCCTACTTGTCCTGACGCTAACCCTAGTTGTCCTGACGCTAACCCTAGTTGTCCTGACGCTAACCCTAGTTGTCCTGATGCTAACCCTAGTTGTCCTGACGCTAACCCTACTTGTCCTGACGCTAACCCTACTTGTCCTGACGCTAACCCTAGTTGTCCTGACGCTAACCATAGTTGTCCTGACGCTAACCCTAGTTGTCCTGACGCTAACCCTAGTTGTCCTGACGCTAACCCTAGTTGTCCTGACGTTAACCCTAGTTGTCCTGACGCTAACACTAATTGTCCTGACGCTAACCCTAGTTGTCCTGACGCTAACCCTAGTTGTCCTGACGCTAACCCTAGTTGTCCTGACGCTAACCCTACTTGTCCTGACGCTAACCCTAGTTGTCCTGACGCTAACCCTAGTTGTCCTGACGCTAACCCTAGTTGTCCTGACGCTAACCCTAGTTGTCCTGACGCTAACCCTAGTTGTCCTGACGCTAACCCTAGTTGTCCTGACGCTAACCCTAGTTGTCCTGACGCTAACCCTACTTGTCCTGACGTTAACCCTAGTTGTCCTGACGCTAACCCTAGTTGTCCTGACGCTAACCCTACTTGTCCTGACGCTAACCCTAGTTGTCCTGACGCTAACCCTAGTTGTCCTGACGCTAACCCTAGTTGTCCTGACGCTAACCCTACTTGTCCTGACACTAACCCTACTTGTCCTGACGCTAACCCTAGTTGTCCTGACGCTAACCCTAGTTGTCCTGACGCTAACCCTAGTTGTCCTGACGCTAACACTAATTGTCATGACGCTAACCCTAGTTGTCCTGACGCTAACCCTAGTTGTCCTGACGCTAACCCTAGTTGTCCTGACGCTAACCCTAGTTGTCCTGACGCTAACCCTACTTGTCCTGACACTAACCCTAGTTGCCCTGACGCTAACCCTAGTTGTCCTGACGCTAACCCTAGTTGTCCTGACGCTAACTCTACTTGTCCTGACGCTAACCCTAGTTTTCCTGACGCTAACCCTAGTTGTCCTGACGCTAACCCTAGTTGTCCTGACGCTAACCCTAGTTGTCCTGACGCTAACCCTAGTTGTCCTGACGCTAACACTACTTGTCCTGACGCTAACCCTAGTTGCCCTGACGCTAACTCTAGTTGTCCTGACGCTAACCCTACTTGTCCTGACGCTAACCCTACTTGTCCTGACGCTAACCCTAGTTGTCCTGACGCTAACCATAGTTGTCCTGACGCTAACCCTAGTTGTCCTGACGCTAACCCTAGTTGTCCTGACGCTAACCCTAGTTGTCCTGACGCTAATACTATTTGTCCTGACGCTAACCCTAGTTGTCCTGACGCTAACCCTAGTTGTCCTGACGCTAACCCTAGTTGTCCTGACGCTAACCCTAGTTGTCCTGACGCTAACCCTAGTTGTCCTGACGCTAACCCTACTTGTCCTGACACTAACCCTACTTGTCCTGACGCTAACCCTAGTTGTCCTGACGCTAACCCTAGTTGTCCTGACGCTAACCCTAGTTGTCCTGACGCTAACACTAATTGTCCTGACGCTAACCCTAGTTGTCCTGACGCTAACCCTAGTTGTCCTGACGCTAACCCTAGTTGTCCTGACGCTAACCCTAGTTGTCCTGACGCTAACACTAATTGTCCTGACGCTAACCCTAGTTGTCCTGACGCTAACCCTAGTTGTCCTGACGCTAACCCTAGTTGTCCTGATGCTAACACTACTTGTCCTGACGCTAACCCTAGTTGCCCTGACGCTAACCCTAGTTGTCCTGACGCTAACCCTACTTGTCCTGACGCTAACCCTACTTGTCCTGACGCTAACCATAGTTGTCCTGACGCTAACCATAGTTGTCCTGACGCTAACCCTAGTTGTCCTGACGCTAACCCTAGTTGTCCTGACGCTAACCCTAGTTGTCCTGATGCTAACACTAATTGTCCTGACGCTAACCCTAGTTGTCCTGACGCTAACCCTAGTTGTCCTGACGCTAACCCTAGTTGTCCTGACGCTAACCCTAGCTGTCCTGACGCTAACCCTAGTTGTCCTGACGCTAACCCTACTTGTCCTGACACTAACCCTACTTGTCCTGACGCTAACCCTAGTTGTCCTGACGCTAACCCTAGTTGTCCTGACGCTAACCCTAGTTGTCCTGACGCTAACACTAATTGTCCTGACGCTAACCCTAGTTGTCCTGACGCTAACCCTAGTTGTCCTGACGCTAACCCTAGTTGTCCTGATGCTAACCCTAGTTGTCCTGACGCTAACCCTACTTGTCCTGACGCTAACCCTACTTGTCCTGACGCTAACCCTAGTTGTCCTGACGCTAACCATAGTTGTCCTGACGCTAACCCTAGTTGTCCTGACGCTAACCCTAGTTGTCCTGACGCTAACCCTAGTTGTCCTGACGCTAACCCTAGTTGTCCTGACGTTAACCCTAGTTGTCCTGACGCTAACACTAATTGTCCTGACGCTAACCCTAGTTGTCCTGACGCTAACCCTAGTTGTCCTGACGCTAACCCTAGTTGTCCTGACGCTAACCCTAGTTGTCCTGACGCTAACCCTAGTTGTCCTGACGCTAACCCTAGTTGTCCTGACGCTAACCCTAGTTGTCCTGACGCTAACCCTAGTTGTCCTGACGCTAACCCTAGTTGTCCTGACGCTAACCCTAGTTGTCCTGACGCTAACCCTACTTGTCCTGACGTTAACCCTAGTTGTCCTGACGCTAACCCTAGTTGTCCTGACGCTAACCCTACTTGTCCTGACGCTAACCCTAGTTGTCCTGACGCTAACCCTAGTTGTCCTGACGCTAACCCTAGTTGTCCTGACGCTAACCCTAGTTGTCCTGACGCTAACCCTACTTGTCCTGACACTAACCCTACTTGTCCTGACGCTAACCCTAGTTGTCCTGACGCTAACCCTAGTTGTCCTGACGCTAACCCTAGTTGTCCTGACGCTAACACTAATTGTCATGACGCTAACCCTAGTTGTCCTGACGCTAACCCTAGTTGTCCTGACGCTAACCCTAGTTGTCCTGACGCTAACCCTAGTTGTCCTGACGCTAACACTAATTGTCCTGACGCTAACCCTAGTTGTCCTGACGCTAACCCTAGTTGTCCTGACGCTAACCCTAGTTGTCCTGACGCTAACACTACTTGTCCTGACGCTAACCCTAGTTGCCCTGACGCTAACCCTAGTTGTCCTGACGCTAACACTACTTGTCCTGACGCTAACCCTACTTGTCCTGACGCTAACCCTAGTTGTCCTGACGCTAACCATAGTTGTCCTGACGCTAACCCTAGTTGTCCTGACGCTAACCCTAGTTGTCCTGACGCTAACCCTAGTTGTCCTGACGCTAACCCTAGTTGTCCTGACGCTAACACTAATTGTCCTGACGCTAACCCTAGTTGTCCTGACGCTAACCCTAGTTGTCCTGACGCTAACCCTAGTTGTCCTGACGCTAACCCTAGTTGTCCTGACGCTAACCCTACTTGTCCTGACGCTAACACTAATTGTCCTGACGCTAACCCTAGTTGTCCTGACGCTAACCCTAGTTGTCCTGACGCTAACCCTAGTTGTCCTGACGCTAACACTACTTGTCTTGACGCTAACCCTAGTTGCCCTGACGCTAACCCTAGTTGTCCTGACGCTAACCCTACTTGTCCTGACGCTAACCCTACTTGTCCTGACGCTAACCCTAGTTGTCCTGACGCTAACCATAGTTGTCCTGATGCTAACCCTAGTTGTCCTGACGCTAACCCTAGTTGTCCTGACGCTAACCCTAGTTGTCCTGACGCTAACACTAATTGTCCTGACGCTAACCCTAGTTGTCCTGACGCTAACCCTAGTTGTCCTGACGCTAACCCTAGTTGTCCTGACGCTAACCCTAGTTGTCCTGACGCTAACCCTACTTGTCCTGACGCTAACCCTAGTTGTCCTGACGCTAACCATAGTTGTCCTGACGCTAACCCTAGTTGTCCTGACGCTAACCCTAGTTGTCCTGACGCTAACCCTAGTTGTCCTGACGCTAACACTAATTGTCCTGACGCTAACCCTAGTTGTCCTGACGCTAACCCTAGTTGTCCTGACGCTAACCCTACTTGTCCTGATGCTAACCCTAGTTGTCCTGACGCTAACCCTAGTTGTCCTGACGCTAACCCTACTTGTCCTGACGCTAACCCTAGTTGTCCTGACGCTAACCCTAGTTGTCCTGACGCTAACCCTACTTGTCCTGACGCTAACCCTAGTTGTCCTGACGCTAACCCTAGTTGTCCTGACGCTAACCCTACTTGTCCTGACGCTAACCCTAGTTGTCCTGACGCTAACCCTACTTGTCCTGACGCTAACCCTAGTTGTCCTGACGCTAACCCTAGTTGTCCTGACGCTAACACTTCTTGTCCTGACGCTAACCCTAGTTGCCCTGACTCTAACCCTAGTTGTCCTGACGCTAACCCTAGTTGTCCTGACGCTAACCCTAGTTGTCCTGACGCTAACCCTAGTTGTCCTGACGCTAACACTAATTGTCCTGACGCTAACCCTAGTTGTCCTGACCCTAACCCTAGTTGTCCTGACGCTAACCCTAGTTGTCCTGACGCTAACCCTACTTGTCCTGACGCTAACCCTAGTTGTCCTGACGCTAACCCTAGTTGTCCTGACGCTAACCCTACTTGTCCTGACGTTAACCCTAGTTGTCCTGACGCTAACCCTAGTTGTCCTGACGCTAACCCTACTTGTCCTGACGCTAACCCTAGTTGCCCTGACGCTAACCCTAGTAGTCCTGACGCTAACCCTAGTTGTCCTGACGCTAACCCTAGTTGTCCTGACGCTAACTCTACTTGTCCTGACGCTAACCCTAGTTTTCCTGACGCTAACCCTAGTTGTCCTGACGCTAACCCTACTTGTCCTGACGCTAACCCTAGTTGTCCTGACGCTAACCCTAGTTGTCCTGACGCTAACCCTAGTTGTCCTGACGCTAACACTACTTGTCCTGACGCTAACCCTAGTTGCCCTGACTCTAACCCTAGTTGTCCTGACGCTAACCCTAGTTGTCCTGACGCTAACCCTAGTTGTCCTGACGCTAACCCTAGTTGTCCTGACGCTAACCCTAGTTGTCCTGACGCTAACACTAATTGTCCTGACGCTAACCCTAGTTGTCCTGACCCTAACCCTAGTTGTCCTGACGCTAACCCTAGTTGTCCTGACGCTAACCCTACTTGTCCTGACGCTAACCCTAGTTGTCCTGACGCTAACCCTAGTTGTCCTGACGCTAACCCTACTTGTCCTGACGCTAAACCTAGTTGTCCTGACGCTAACCCTAGTTGTCCTGACGCTAACCCTAGTTGTCCTGACGCTAACCCTAGTTGTCCTGATGCTAACCCTAGTTGTCCTGACGCTAACCCTACTTGTCCTGACGCTAACCCTAGTTGTCCTGACGCTAACCCTAGTTGTCCTGACGCTAACACTAATTGTCCTGACGCTAACCCTAGTTGTCCTGACGCTAACCCTAGTTGTCCTGACGCTAACCCTAGTTGTCCTGACGCTAACCCTACTTCTCCTGACGCTAACCCTAGTTGTCCTGACGCTAACCATAGTTGTCTTGACGCTAACCCTAGTTGTCCTGACGCTAACCCTAGTTGTCCTGACGCTAACACTAATTGTCCTGACGCTAACCCTAGTTGTCCTGACGCTAACCCTAGTTGTCCTGACGCTAACCCTACTTGTCCTGACGCTAACCCTAGTTGTCCTGACGCTAACCCTAGTTGTCCTGACGCTAACCCTACTTGTCCTGACGCTAACCCTAGTTGTCCTGACGCTAACCCTACTTGTCCTGACGCTAACCCTAGTTGTCCTGACGCTAACCCTAGTTGTCCTGACGCTAACCCTACTTGTCCTGACGTTAACCCTAGTTGTCCTGACGCTAACCCTAGTTGTCCTGACGCTAACCCTACTTGTCCTGACGCTAACCCTAGTTGCCCTGACGCTAACCCTAGTTGTCCTGACGCTAACCCTAGTTGTCCTGACGCTAACCCTAGTTGTCCTGACGCTAACTCTACTTGTCCTGACGCTAACCCTAGTTTTCCTGACGCTAACCCTAGTTGTCCTGACGCTAACCCTAGTTGTCCTGACGCTAACCCTAGTTGTCCTGACGCTAACCCTAGTTGTCCTGACGCTAACACTACTTGTCCTGACGCTAACCCTAGTTGCCCTGACGCTAACCCTAGTTGTCCTGACGCTAACCCTACTTGTCCTGACGCTAACCCTACTTGTCCTGACGCTAACCCTAGTTGTCCTGACGCTAACCATAGTTGTCCTGACGCTAACCCTAGTTGTCCTGACGCTAACCCTAGTTGTCCTGACGCTAACCCTAGTTGTCCTGACGCTAACACTAATTGTCCTGACGCTAACCCTAGTTGTCCTGACGCTAACCCTAGTCGTCCTGACGCTAACCCTAGTTGTCCTGACGCTAACCCTAGTTGTCCTGACGCTAACCCTAGTTGTCCTGACGCTAACCCTACTTGTCCTGACACTAACCCTACTTGTCCTGACGCTAACCCTAGTTGTCCTGACGCTAACCCTAGTTGTCCTGACGCTAACACTAATTGTCCTGACGCTAACCCTAGTTGTCCTGACGCTAACCCTACTTGTCCTGACACTAACCCTACTTGTCCTGACGCTAACCCTAGTTGTCCTGACGCTAACACTACTTGTCCTGACGCTAACCCTAGTTGCCCTGACGCTAACCCTAGTTGTCCTGACGCTAACCCTACTTGTCCTGACGCTAACCCTACTTGTCCTGACGCTAACCCTAGTTGTCCTGACGCTAACCATAGTTGTCCTGACGCTAACCCTAGTTGTCCTGACGCTAACCCTAGTTGTCCTGACGCTAACCCTAGTTGTCCTGGCGCTAACACTAATTGTCCTGACGCTAACTCTAGTTGTCCTGACGCTAACCCTAGTTGTCCTGACGCTAACCCTAGTTGTCCTGACGCTAACCCTAGTTGTCCTGACGCTAACACTAATTGTCCTGACGCTAACCCTAGTTGTCCTGACGCTAACCCTAGTTGTCCTGACGCTAACATTAATTGTCCTGACGCTAACCCTAGTTGTCCTGACGCTAACCCTAGTTGTCCTGACGCTAACCCTAGTTGTCCTGACGCTAACACTAATTGTCCTGACGCTAACCCTAGTTGTCCTGACGCTAACCCTAGTTGTCCTGACGCTAACCCTAGTTGTCCTGACGCTAACCCTACTTGTCCTGACGCTAACCCTAGTTGTCCTGACGCTAACCCTAGTTGTCCTGACGCTAACCCTAGTTGTCCTGATGCTAACCCTAGTTGTCCTGACGCTAACCCTACTTGTCCTGACGCTAACCCTACTTGTCCTGACGCTAACCCTAGTTGTCCTGACGCTAACCATAGTTGTCCTGACGCTAACCCTAGTTGTCCTGACGCTAACCCTAGTTGTCCTGACGCTAACCCTAGTTGTCCTGACGCTAACCCTAGTTGTCCTGACGTTAACCCTAGTTGTCCTGACGCTAACACTAATTGTCCTGACGCTAACCCTAGTTGTCCTGACGCTAACCCTAGTTGTCCTGACGCTAACCCTACTTGTCCTGACGCTAACCCTAGTTGTCCTGACGCTAACCCTAGTTGTCCTGACGCTAACCCTAGTTGTCCTGACGCTAACCCTACTTGTCCTGACGTTAACCCTAGTTGTCCTGACGCTAACCCTAGTTGTCCTGACGCTAACCCTACTTGTCCTGACGCTAACCCTAGTTGCCCTGATGCTAACCCTAGTTGTCCTGACGCTAACCCTAGTTGTCCTGACGCTAACCCTAGTTGTCCTGACGCTAACTCTACTTGTCCTGACGCTAACCCTAGTTTTCCTGATGCTAACCCTAGTTGTCCTGACGCTAACCCTACTTGTCCTGACGCTAACCCTAGTTGTCCTGACGCTAACCATAGTTGTCCTGATGCTAACCCTAGTTGTCCTGATGCTAACACTACTTGTCCTGACGCTAACCCTAGTTGTCCTGACGCTAACCCTAGTTGTCCTGACGCTAACCCTAGTTGTCCTGACGCTAACCCTAGTTGTCCTGACGCTAACCCTACTTGTCCTGACGTTAACCCTAGTTGTCCTGACGCTAACCCTAGTTGTCCTGACGCTAACCCTAGTTGTCCTGACGCTAACCCTAGTTGCCCTGACGCTAACCCTAGTTGTCCTGACGCTAACCCTAGTTGTCCTGACGCTAACCCTAGTTGTCCTGACGCTAACTCTACTTGTCCTGACGCTAACCCTAGTTTTCCTGACGCTAACCCTAGTTGTCCTGACGCTAACCCTAGTTGTCCTGACGCTAACCCTAGTTGTCCTGACGCTAACCCTAGTTGTCCTGACGCTAACACTACTTGTCCTGACGCTAACCCTAGTTGCCCTGACGCTAACCCTAGTTGTCCTGACGCTAACCCTACTTGTCCTGACGCTAACCCTACTTGTCCTGACGCTAACCCTAGTTGTCCTGACGCTAACCATAGTTGTCCTGACGCTAACCCTAGTTGTCCTGACGCTAACCCTAGTTGTCCTGACGCTAACACTAATTGTCCTGACGCTAACCCTAGTTGTCCTGACGCTAACCCTAGTCGTCCTGACGCTAACCCTAGTTGTCCTGACGCTAACCCTAGTTGTCCTGACGCTAACCCTAGTGGTCCTGACGCTAACCCTAGTTGTCGTGACGCTAACCCTAGTTGTCGTGATGCTAACCCTAGTTGTCCTGACGCTAACCCTAGTTGTCCTGACGCTAACCCTACTTGTCCTGACGCTAACCCTAGTTGTCCTGACGCTAACCCTACTTGTCCTGACGCTAACCCTAGTTGTCCTGACGCTAACCCTAGTTGTCCTGACGCTAACCCTAGTTGTCGTGACGCTAACCCTAGTTGTCCTGACGCTAACCCTAGTTGTCCTGACGCTAACCCTAGTTGTCGTGACGCTAACCCTAGTTGTCCTGACGCTAACCCTAGTTGTCCTGACGCTAACCCTAGTTGTCGTGACGCTAACCCTAGTTGTCCTGACGCTAACCCTAGTTGTCCTGACGCTAACCCTAGTTGTCCTGACGCTAACCCAAGTTGTCGTGACGCTAACCCTAGTTGTCCTGACGCTAACCCTAGTTGTCCTGACGCTAACCCTAGTTGTCGTGACGCTAATCCTAGTTGTCCTGACGCTAACCCTAGTTGTCCTGACGCTAACCCTAGTTGTCGTGACGCTAACCCTAGTTGTCCTGGCGCTAACCCTAGTTGTCCTGGCGCTAATCCTAGTTGTCCTGGCGCTAACCCTAGTTGTAATGGCGCTAACCCTAGTTGTCCTGGCGCTAACCCTAGTTGTCCTGGCGCTAACCCTAGTTGTCCTGACGCTAACCCTAGTTGTCCTGACGCTAACCCTAGTTGTCCTGATGCTAACCCTAGTTGTCCTGACGCTAACCCTAGTTGTCCTGACGCTAAACCTAGTTGTCCTGACGCTAACCCTAGTTGTCGTGGCACTAACCCTAGTTGTCCTGACGCTAACCCTAGTTGTCCTGACGCTAACCCTAGTTGTCGTGAGGCTAACCCTTGTTGTCCTGACGCTAACCCTAGTTGTCCTGACGCTAACCCTAGTTGTCCTGACGCTAACCCTAGTTGTCGTGACGCTAACCCTAGTTGTCCTGACGCTAACCCTAGTTGTCGTGGCGCTAACCCTAGTTGTCCTGACGCTAACCCTAGTTGTCCTGACGCTAACCCTAGTTGTCGTGACGCTAACCCTAGTTGTCCTGACGCTAACCCTAGTTGTCCTGGCGCTAACCCTAGTTGTCCTGGCGCTAACCCTAGTTGTCCTGACGCTAACCCTAGTTGTCCTGACGCTAACCCTAGTTGTCCTGATGCTAACCCTAGTTGTCCTGACGCTAACCCTAGTTGTCCTGACGCTAAACCTAGTTGTCCTGGCGCTAACCCTAGTTGTCGTGGCGCTAACCCTAGTTGTCCTGACGCTAACCCTAGTTGTCCTGACGCTAACCCTAGTTGTCGTGACGCTAACCCTAGTTGTCCTGACGCTAACCCTAGTTGTCGTGACGCTAACCCTAGTTGTCATGACGCTAACCCTAGTTGTCGTGACGCTAACCCTAGTTGTCCTGACGCTAACCCTAGTTGTCGTGACGCTAACCCTAGTTGTCCTGACGCTAACCCTAGTTGTCGTGACGCTAACCCTAGTTGTCCTGACGCTAACCCTAGTTGTCGTGACTCTAACCCTAGTTGTCCTGACGCTAACCCTAGTTGTCCTGACGCTAACCCTAGTTGTCCTGACGCTAACCCTAGTTGTTGTGACGCTAACCCTAGTTGTCCTGACGCTAACCCTAGTTGTGACGCTAACCCTAGTTGTCCTGACGCTAACCCTAGTTGTCCTGACGCTAACCCTAGTTGTCCTGACGCTAACCCTAGTTGTCGTGACGCTAACCCTAGTTGTCCTGGCGCTAACCCTAGTTGTCCTGGCGCTAACCCTAGTTGTCCTGACGCTAACTCTACTTGTCCTGATGCTAACCCTAGTTTTCCTGACGCTAACCCTAGTTGTCCTGACGCTAACCCTACTTGTCCTGACGCTAACCCTAGTTGTCCTGACGCTAACCCTAGTTGTCCTGATGCTAATCCTAGTTGCCCTGACGCTAACCCTAGTTGTCCTGACGCTAACCCTACTTGTCCTGACGCTAACCCTAGTTGTCCTGACGCTAACCCTAGTTGTCCTGACGCTAACCCTAGATGCCCTGACGCTAACCCTAGTTGTCCTGACGCTAACCCTAGTTGTCCTGACGCTAACCCTAGTTGTCCTGACGCTAACCCTACTTGTCCTGACGCTAACCCTACTTGTCCTGACGCTAACCCTAGTTGTCCTGACGCTAACCCTACTTGTCCTGACGCTAACCCTAGTTGTCCTGACGCTAACCCTAGTTGTCCTGATGCTAACCCTAGTTGTCCTGACGCTAACCCTACTTGTCCTGACGCTAACCCTAGTTCTCCTGACGCTAACCCTAGTTGTCCTGACGCTAACCCTAGTTGTCCTGACGCTAACCCTAGTTGTCCTGACGCTAACCCTAGTTGTCCCGACGCTAACCCTAGTTGTCCTGACGCTAACCCTAGTTGTCCTGACGCTAACCCTACTTGTCCTGACGCTAACCCTAGTTGTCCTGACGCTAACCCTATTTGTCCTGACGCTAACCCTACTTGTCCTGACGCTAACCCTAGTTGTCCTGACGCTAACCCTAGTTGTCCTGACGCTAACCCTAGTTGTCCTGACGCTAACCCTAGTTGTCGTGACGCTAACCCTAGTTGTCCTGACGCTAACCCTAGTTGTCCTGACGCTAACCCTAGTTGTCGTGACGCTAACCCTAGTTGTCCTGACGCTAACCCTAGTTGTCCTGACGCTAACCCTAGTTGTCGTGACGCTAACCCTAGTTGTCCTGACGCTAACCCTAGTTGTCCTGACGCTAACCCAAGTTGACGTGACGCTAACCCTAGTTGTCCTGACGCTAACCCTAGTTGTCCTGACGCTAACCCTAGTTGTCGTGACGCTAATCCTAGTTGTCCTGACGCTAACCCTAGTTGTCCTGACGCTAACCCTAGTTGTCGTGACGCTAACCCTAGTTGTCCTGGCGCTAACCCTAGTTGTCCTGG
Source organism: Phyllobates terribilis (assembly GCF_046119375.1). NCBI lineage: Eukaryota > Metazoa > Chordata > Amphibia > Anura > Dendrobatidae > Phyllobates > Phyllobates terribilis. The sequence continues at coordinate 41,236 of NW_027367845.1, forward strand.
CGCTAACCCTAGTTGTCCTGGCGCTAACCCTAGTTGTAATGGCGCTAACCCTAGTTGTCCTGGCGCTAACCCTAGTTGTCCTGGCGCTAACCCTAGTTGTCCTGACGCTAACCCTAGTTGTCCTGACGCTAACCCTAGTTGTCCTGATGCTAACCCTAGTTGTCCTGACGCTAACCCTAGTTGTCCTGACGCTAAACCTAGTTGTCCTGACGCTAACCCTAGTTGTCGTGGCACTAACCCTAGTTGTCCTGACGCTAACCCTAGTTGTCGTGACGCTAACCCTAGTTGTCCTGACGCTAACCCTAGTTGTCCTGACGCTAACCCTAGTTGTCCTGACGCTAACCCTAGTTGACCTGACGCTAACCCTAGTTGTCCTGAAGCTAACCCTAGTTGTCCTGACGCTAACCCTACTTGTCCTGACGCTAACCCTAGTTGTCCTGACGCTAACCCTAGTTGTCCTGGCGCTAACCCTAGTTGTCCTGACGCTAACTCTACTTGTCCTGATGCTAACCCTAGTTTTCCTGACGCTAACCCTAGTTGTCCTGACGCTAACCCTACTTGTCCTGACGCTAACCCTAGTTGTCCTGACGCTAACCCTAGTTGTCCTGATGCTAATCCTAGTTGTCCTGACGCTAACCCTAGTTGTCCTGACGCTAACCCTACTTGTCCTGACGCTAACCCTAGTTGTCCTGACGCTAACCCTAGTTGTCCTGACGCTAACCCTAGATGCCCTGACGCTAACCCTAGTTGTCCTGACGCTAACCCTAGTTGTCCTGACGCTAACCCTAGTTGTCCTGACGCTAACCCTACTTGTCCTGACGCTAACCCTACTTGTCCTGACGCTAACCCTAGTTGTCCTGACGCTAACCCTACTTGTCCTGACGCTAACCCTAGTTGTCCTGACGCTAACCCTTGTTGTCCTGATGCTAACCCTAGTTGTCCTGACGCTAACCCTACTTGTCCTGACGCTAACCCTAGTTCTCCTGACGCTAACCCTAGTTGTCCTGACGCTAACCCTAGTTGTCCTGACGCTAACCCTAGTTGTCCTGACGCTAACCCTAGTTGTCCCGACGCTAACCCTAGTTGTCCTGACGCTAACCCTAGTTGTCCTGACGCTAACCCTACTTGTCCTGACGCTAACCCTAGTTGTCCTGACGCTAACCCTATTTGTCCTGACGCTAACCCTACTTGTCCTGACGCTAACCCTAGTTGTCCTGACGCTAACCCTAGTTGTCCTGACGCTAACCCTAGTTGTCCTGACGCTAACCCTAGTTGTCGTGACGCTAACCCTAGTTGTCCTGACGCTAACCCTAGTTGTCCTGACGCTAACCCTAGTTGTCGTGACGCTAACCCTAGTTGTCCTGACGCTAACCCTAGTTGTCCTGACGCTAACCCTAGTTGTCGTGACGCTAACCCTAGTTGTCCTGACGCTAACCCTAGTTGTCCTGACGCTAACCCAAGTTGACGTGACGCTAACCCTAGTTGTCCTGACGCTAACCCTAGTTGTCCTGACGCTAACCCTAGTTGTCGTGACGCTAATCCTAGTTGTCCTGACGCTAACCCTAGTTGTCCTGACGCTAACCCTAGTTGTCCTGACGCTAACCCTAGTTGTCGTGACGCTAACCCTAGTTGTCCTGGCGCTAACCCTAGTTGTCCTGGCGCTAACCCTAGTTGTCCTGGCGCTAACCCTAGTTGTAATGGCGCTAACCCTAGTTGTCCTGGCGCTAACCCTAGTTGTCCTGGCGCTAACCCTAGTTGTCCTGACGCTAACCCTAGTTGTCCTGACGCTAACCCTAGTTGTCCTGATGCTAACCCTAGTTGTCCTGACGCTAACCCTAGTTGTCCTGACGCTAAACCTAGTTGTCCTGACGCTAACCCTAGTTGTCGTGGCACTAACCCTAGTTGTCCTGACGCTAACCCTAGTTGTCCTGACGCTAACCCTAGTTGTCGTGACGCTAACCCTAGTTGTCCTGACGCTAACCCTAGTTGTCCTGACGCTAACCCTAGTTGTCCTGACGCTAACCCTAGTTGACCTGACGCTAACCCTAGTTGTCCTGAAGCTAACCCTAGTTGTCCTGACGCTAACCCTACTTGTCCTGACGCTAACCCTAGTTGTCCTGACGCTAACCCTAGTTGTCCTGACGCTAACCCTAGTTGTCCTGACGCTAACCCTACTTGTCCTGACGCTAACCCTAGTTGCCCTGACGCTAACCCTAGTTGTCCTGATGCTAACCCTAGTTGTCCTGACGCTAACCCTAGTTGTCCTGACGCTAACCCTAGTTGTCCTGACACTAACCCTACTTGTCCTGACGCTAACCCTACTTGTCCTGACGCTAACCCTAGTTGTCCTGACGCTAACCCTACTTGTCCTGACGCTAACCCTAGTTGTCCTGACACTAACCCTAGTTGTCCTGACGCTAACCCTAGTTGTCCTGACGCTAACCCTACTTGTCCTGACGCTAACCCTAGTTGCCCTGACGCTAACCCTAGTTGTCCTGACGCTAACCCTAGTTGTCCTGATGCTAACCCTAGTTGTCCTGACGCTAACTCTACTTGTCCTGACGCTAACCCTAGTTGTCCTGACGCTAACCCTAGTTGTCCTGATGCTAACCCTAGTTGTCCTGACGCTAACTCTACTTGTCCTGACGCTAACCCTAGTTGTCCTGACGCTAACCCTAGTTGTCCTGACGCTAACCCTAGTTGTCCTGACGCTAAACCTAGTTGTCCTGGCGCTAACCCTAGTTGTCGTGGCGCTAACCCTAGTTGTCCTGACGCTAACCCTAGTTGTCCTGACGCTAACCCTAGTTGTCGTGACGCTAACCCTAGTTGTCCTGACGCTAACCCTAGTTGTCGTGACGCTAACCCTAGTTGTCCTGACGCTAACCCTAGTTGTCGTGACGCTAACCCTAGTTGTCCTGACGCTAACCCTAGTTGTCGTGACGCTAACCCTAGTTGTCCTGACGCTAACCCTAGTTGTCGTGACGCTAACCCTAGTTGTCCTGACGCTAACCCTAGTTGTCGTGACTCTAACCCTAGTTGTCCTGACGCTAACCCTAGTTGTCCTGACGCTAACCCTAGTTGTCCTGACGCTAACCCTAGTTGTTGTGACGCTAACCCTAGTTGTCCTGACGCTAACCCTAGTTGTGACGCTAACCCTAGTTGTCCTGACGCTAACCCTAGTTGTCCTGACGCTAACCCTAGTTGTCCTGACGCTAACCCTAGTTGTCGTGACGCTAACCCTAGTTGTCCTGACGCTAACCCTAGTTGTCGTGACGCTAACCCTAGTTGTCCTGGCGCTAACCCTAGTTGTCCTGGCGCTAACCCTAGTTGTCCTGACGCTAACTCTACTTGTCCTGATGCTAACCCTAGTTTTCCTGACGCTAACCCTAGTTGTCCTGACGCTAACCCTACTTGTCCTGACGCTAACCCTAGTTGTCCTGACGCTAACCCTAGTTGTCCTGATGCTAATCCTAGTTGTCCTGACGCTAACCCTAGTTGTCCTGACGCTAACCCTACTTGTCCTGACGCTAACCCTAGTTGTCCTGACGCTAACCCTAGTTGTCCTGACGCTAACCCTAGATGCCCTGACGCTAACCCTAGTTGTCCTGACGCTAACCCTAGTTGTCCTGACGCTAACCCTAGTTGTCCTGATGCTAACCCTACTTGTCCTGACGCTAACCCTACTTGTCCTGACGCTAACCCTAGTTGTCCTGATGCTAACCCTACTTGTCCTGACGCTAACCCTACTTGTCCTGACGCTAACCCTAGTTGTCCTGACGCTAACCCTAGTTGTCCTGACGCTAACACTACTTGTCCTGACGCTAACCCTAGTTGCCCTGACTCTAACCCTAGTTGTCCTGACGCTAACCCTAGTTGTCCTGACGCTAACCCTAGTTGTCCTGACGCTAACCCTAGTTGTCCTGACGCTAACCCTAGTTGTCCTGACGCTAACACTAATTGTCCTGACGCTAACCCTAGTTGTCCTGACCCTAACCCTAGTTGTCCTGACGCTAACCCTAGTTGTCCTGACGCTAACCCTACTTGTCCTGACGCTAACCCTAGTTGTCCTGACGCTAACCCTAGTTGTCCTGACGCTAACCCTACTTGTCCTGACGCTAACCCTAGTTGTCCTGACGCTAACCCTAGTTGTCCTGACGCTAACCCTAGTTGTCCTGACGCTAACCCTAGTTGTCCTGATGCTAACCCTAGTTGTCCTGACGCTAACCCTACTTGTCCTGACGCTAACCCTAGTTGTCCTGACGCTAACCCTAGTTGTCCTGACGCTAACACTAATTGTCCTGACGCTAACCCTAGTTGTCCTGACGCTAACCCTAGTTGTCCTGACGCTAACCCTAGTTGTCCTGACGCTAACCCTACTTCTCCTGACGCTAACCCTAGTTGTCCTGACGCTAACCATAGTTGTCTTGACGCTAACCCTAGTTGTCCTGACGCTAACCCTAGTTGTCCTGACGCTAACACTAATTGTCCTGACGCTAACCCTAGTTGTCCTGACGCTAACCCTAGTTGTCCTGACGCTAACCCTACTTGTCCTGACGCTAACCCTAGTTGTCCTGACGCTAACCCTAGTTGTCCTGACGCTAACCCTACTTGTCCTGACGCTAACCCTAGTTGTCCTGACGCTAACCCTACTTGTCCTGACGCTAACCCTAGTTGTCCTGACGCTAACCCTAGTTGTCCTGACGCTAACCCTACTTGTCCTGACGTTAACCCTAGTTGTCCTGACGCTAACCCTAGTTGTCCTGACGCTAACCCTACTTGTCCTGACGCTAACCCTAGTTGCCCTGACGCTAACCCTAGTTGTCCTGACGCTAACCCTAGTTGTCCTGACGCTAACCCTAGTTGTCCTGACGCTAACTCTACTTGTCCTGACGCTAACCCTAGTTTTCCTGACGCTAACCCTAGTTGTCCTGACGCTAACCCTAGTTGTCCTGACGCTAACCCTAGTTGTCCTGACGCTAACCCTAGTTGTCCTGACGCTAACACTACTTGTCCTGACGCTAACCCTAGTTGCCCTGACGCTAACCCTAGTTGTCCTGACGCTAACCCTACTTGTCCTGACGCTAACCCTACTTGTCCTGACGCTAACCCTAGTTGTCCTGACGCTAACCATAGTTGTCCTGACGCTAACCCTAGTTGTCCTGACGCTAACCCTAGTTGTCCTGACGCTAACCCTAGTTGTCCTGACGCTAACACTAATTGTCCTGACGCTAACCCTAGTTGTCCTGACGCTAACCCTAGTCGTCCTGACGCTAACCCTAGTTGTCCTGACGCTAACCCTAGTTGTCCTGACGCTAACCCTAGTTGTCCTGACGCTAACCCTACTTGTCCTGACACTAACCCTACTTGTCCTGACGCTAACCCTAGTTGTCCTGACGCTAACCCTAGTTGTCCTGACGCTAACACTAATTGTCCTGACGCTAACCCTAGTTGTCCTGACGCTAACCCTACTTGTCCTGACACTAACCCTACTTGTCCTGACGCTAACCCTAGTTGTCCTGACGCTAACACTACTTGTCCTGACGCTAACCCTAGTTGCCCTGACGCTAACCCTAGTTGTCCTGACGCTAACCCTACTTGTCCTGACGCTAACCCTACTTGTCCTGACGCTAACCCTAGTTGTCCTGACGCTAACCATAGTTGTCCTGACGCTAACCCTAGTTGTCCTGACGCTAACCCTAGTTGTCCTAACGCTAACCCTAGTTGTCCTGGCGCTAACACTAATTGTCCTGACGCTAACCCTAGTTGTCCTGACGCTAACCCTAGTTGTCCTGACGCTAACCCTAGTTGTCCTGACGCTAACCCTAGTTGTCCTGACGCTAACACTAATTGTCCTGACGCTAACCCTAGTTGTCCTGACGCTAACCCTAGTTGTCCTGACGCTAACATTAATTGTCCTGACGCTAACCCTAGTTGTCCTGACGCTAACCCTAGTTGTCCTGACGCTAACCCTAGTTGTCCTGACGCTAACACTAATTGTCCTGACGCTAACCCTAGTTGTCCTGACGCTAACCCTAGTTGTCCTGACGCTAACCCTAGTTGTCCTGACGCTAACCCTACTTGTCCTGACGCTAACCCTAGTTGTCCTGACGCTAACCCTAGTTGTCCTGACGCTAACCCTAGTTGTCCTGATGCTAACCCTAGTTGTCCTGACGCTAACCCTACTTGTCCTGACGCTAACCCTACTTGTCCTGACGCTAACCCTAGTTGTCCTGACGCTAACCATAGTTGTCCTGACGCTAACCCTAGTTGTCCTGACGCTAACCCTAGTTGTCCTGACGCTAACCCTAGTTGTCCTGACGCTAACCCTAGTTGTCCTGATGTTAACCCTAGTTGTCCTGACGCTAACACTAATTGTCCTGACGCTAACCCTAGTTGTCCTGACGCTAACCCTAGTTGTCCTGACGCTAACCCTACTTGTCCTGACGCTAACCCTAGTTGTCCTGACGCTAACCCTAGTTGTCCTGACGCTAACCCTAGTTGTCCTGACGCTAACCCTACTTGTCCTGACGTTAACCCTAGTTGTCCTGACGCTAACCCTAGTTGTCCTGACGCTAACCCTACTTGTCCTGACGCTAACCCTAGTTGCCCTGATGCTAACCCTAGTTGTCCTGACGCTAACCCTAGTTGTCCTGACGCTAACCCTAGTTGTCCTGACGCTAACTCTACTTGTCCTGACGCTAACCCTAGTTTTCCTGATGCTAACCCTAGTTGTCCTGACGCTAACCCTACTTGTCCTGACGCTAACCCTAGTTGTCCTGACGCTAACCATAGTTGTCCTGATGCTAACCCTAGTTGTCCTGATGCTAACACTACTTGTCCTGACGCTAACCCTAGTTGTCCTGACGCTAACCCTAGTTGTCCTGACGCTAACCCTACTTGTCCTGACGCTAACCCTAGTTGTCCTGACGCTAACCATAGTTGTCCTGACGCTAACCCTAGTTGTCCTGACGCTAACCCTAGTTGTCCTGACGCTAACCCTAGTTGTCCTGACGCTAACCCTAGTTGTCCTGACGCTAACCCTAGTTGTCCTGACGCTAACCCTAGTTGACCTGACCCTAACCCTAGTTGTCCTGACGCTAACCCTAGTTGTCCTGACGCTAACCCTACTTGTCCTGACGCTAACCCTAGTTGTCCTGACGCTAACCCTAGTTGTCCTGATGCTAACCCTACTTGTCCTGACGCTAACCCTAGTTGCCCTGACGCTAACCCTAGTTGTCCTGACGCTAACCCTACTTGTCCTGACGCTAACCCTAGTTGTCCTGACGCTAACCCTAGTTGTCCTGACGCTAACCCTACTTGTCCTGACGTTAACCCTAATTGTCCTGACGCTAACCCTAGTTGTCCTGACGCTAACCCTACTTGTCCTGACGTTAACCCTAGTTGTCCTGACGCTAACCCTAGTTGTCCTGACGCTAACTCTACTTGTCCTGACGCTAACCCTAGTTTTCCTGATGCTAACCCTAGTTGTCCTGACGCTAACTCTACTTGTCCTGACGCTAACCCTAGTTGTCCTGACGCTAACACTACTTGTCCTGACGCTAACCCTAGTTGTCCTGACGCTAACCCTAGTTGTCCTGACGCTAACCCTACTTGTCCTGACGCTAACCCTAGTTGTCCTGACGCTAACCATAGTTGTCCTGACGCTAACCCTAGTTGTCCTGACGCTAACCCTAGTTGTCCTGACGCTAACCCTAGTTGTCCTGACGCTAACACTAATTGTCCTGACGCTAACCCTAGTTGTCCTGACGCTAACCCTAGTTGTCCTGACGCTAACCCTAGTTGTCCTGACGCTAACCCTACTTGTCCTGACGCTAACCCTAGTTGTCCTGACGCTAACCCTAGTTGTCCTGACGCTAACCCTACTTGTCCTGACGCTAACCCTAGTTGCCCTGACGCTAACCCTAGTTGTCCTGACGCTAACCCTACTTGTCCTGACGCTAACCCTAGTTGTCCTGACGCTAACCCTAGTTGTCCTGACGCTAACCCTACTTGTCCTGACGTTAACCCTAGTTGTCCTGACGCTAACCCTAGTTGTCCTGACGCTAACCCTACTTGTCCTGACGCTAACCCTAGTTGCCCTGACGCTAACCCTAGTTGTCCTGACGCTAACCCTAGTTGTCCTGACGCTAACCTAGTTGTCCTGACGCTAACTCTAGTTGTCCTGACGCTAACCCTAGTTTTCCTGATGCTAACCCTAGTTGTCCTGACGCTAACCCTACTTGTACTGACGCTAACCCTAGTTGTCCTGACGCTAACCCTAGTTGTCCTGACGCTAACCCTAGTTGTCCTGACGCTAACCCTACTTGTCCTGACGTTAACCCTAGTTGTCCTGACGCTAACCCTAGTTGTCCTGACGCTAACCCTACTTGTCCTGACGCTAACCCTAGTTGCCCTGACGCTAACCCTAGTTGTCCTGACGCTAACCCTAGTTGTCCTGACGCTAACCTAGTTGTCCTGACGCTAACTCTAGTTGTCCTGACGCTAACCCTAGTTTTCCTGATGCTAACCCTAGTTGTCCTGACGCTAACCCTACTTGTACTGACGCTAACCCTAGTTGTCCTGACGCTAACCCTAGTTGTCCTGACGCTAACCCTAGTTGTCCTGACGCTAACACTACTTGTCCTGACGCTAACGCTAGTTGTCCTGACGCTAACCCTAGTTGTCCTGATGCTAACCCTACTTGTCCTGACGCTAACCCTAGTTGTCCTGACGCTAACCCTAGTTGTCCTGACGCTAACCCTACTTGTCCTGAGGCTAACCCTAGTTGCCCTGACGCTAACCCTAGTTCTCCTGACGCTAACCCTAGTTGTCCTGACGCTAACCCTAGTTGTCCTGACGCTAACCCTAGTTGTCCTGACGCTAACTCTACTTGTCCTGATGCTAACCCTAGTTTTCCTGACGCTAACCCTAGTTGTCCTGACGCTAACCCTACTTGTCCTGACGCTAACCCTAGTAGTCCTGACGCTAACCCTAGTTGTCCTGACGCTAATCCTAGTTGTCCTGACGCTAACCCTAGTTGTCCTGACGCTAACCCTACTTGTCCTCACGCTAATCCTAGTTGTCCTGACGCTAACCCTAGTTGTCCTGACGCTAACCCTACTTGTCCTGACGCTAACCCTAGTTGTCCTGATGCTAACCCTAGTTGTCCTGACGCTAACCCTACTTGTCCTGACGCTAACCCTACTTGTCATGACGCTAACCCTAGTTGTCCTGACGCTAACCCTAGTTGTCCTGACGCTAACCATAGTTGTCCTGACGCTAACCCTAGTTGTCCTGATGCTAACCCTAGTTTTCCTGACGCTAACCCTACTTGTCCTGACACTAACCCTACTTGTCCTGACGCTAACCCTAGTTGTCCTGACGCTAACCATAGTTGTCCTGACGCTAACCCTAGTTGTCCTGACGCTAACCCTAGTTGTCCTGACGCTAAGCCTAGTTGTCCTGACGCTAACACTAATTGTCCTGACGCTAACCCTACTTGTCCTGACGCTAACCCTACTTGTCCTGACGCTAACCCTAGTTGTCCTGACGCTAACCATAGTTGTCCTGACGCTAACCCTAGTTGTCCTGACGCTAACCCTAGTTGTCCTGACGCTAACACTAATTGTCCTGACGCTAACCCTAGTTGTCCTGACGCTAACCCTAGTTGTCCTGACGCTAACCCTAGTTGTCCTGACGCTAACCCTACTTGTCCTGACGCTAACCCTAGTTGTCCTGACGCTAACCCTAGTTGTCCTGACGCTAACCCTAGTTGTCCTGACGCTAACCCTACTTGTCCTGACGCTAACCCTAGTTGTCCTGACGCTAACCCTTGTTGTCCTGACGCTAACCCTACTTGTCCTGACGCTAACCCTAGTTGCCCTGACGCTAACCCTAGTTGTCCTGACGCTAACCCTACTTGTCCTGACGCTAACCCTAGTTGTCCTGACGCTAACCCTAGTTGTCCTGACGCTAACCCTACTTGTCCTGACGTTAACCCTAGTTGTCCTGACGCTAACCCTAGTTGTCCTGACGCTAACCCTACTTGTCCTGACGCTAACCCTAGTTGTCCTGGCGCTAACCCTAGTTGTCCTGACGCTAACCCTAGTTGTCCTGACGCTAACTCTACTTGTCCTGACGCTAACCCTAGTTTTCCTGATGCTAACCCTAGTTGTCCTGACGCTAACCCTAGTTTTCCTGACGCTAACACTAATTGTCCTGACGCTAACCCTAGTTGTCCTGACGCTAACCCTAGTTGTCCTGACGCTAATCCTAGTTGTCCTGGCGCTAACCCTACTTGTCCTGACGCTAACCCTAGTTGTCCTGACGCTAACCCTAGTTGTCCTGATGCTAACCCTAGTTGTCCTGACGCTAACCCTACTTGTCCTGACGCTAACCCTACTTGTCCTGACGCTAACCCTACTTGTCCTGACGCTAACCCTAGTTGTCCTGACGCTAACCATAGTTGTCCTGACGCTAACCCTAGTTGTCCTGACGCTAACCCTAGTTGTCCTGACGCTAACACTAATTGTCCTGACGCTAACCCTACTTGTCCTGACGCTAACCCTACTTGTCCTGACGCTAACCCTAGTTGTCCTGACGCTAACCATAGTTGTCCTGACGCTAACCCTAGTTGTCCTGACGCTAACCCTAGTTGTCCTGACGCTAACACTAATTGTCCTGACGCTAACCCTAGTTGTCCTGACGCTAACCCTAGTTGTCCTGACGCTAACCCTAGTTGTCCTGACGCTAACCCTACTTGTCCTGACGCTAACCCTAGTTGTCCTGACGCTAACCCTACTTGTCCTGACGCTAACCCTAGTTGTCCTGACGCTAACCCTAGTTGTCCTGACGCTAACCCTACTTGTCCTGACGTTAACCCTAGTTGTCCTGACGCTAACCCTAGTTGTCCTGACGCTAACCCTACTTGTCCTGACGCTAACCCTAGTTGTCCTGACGCTAACCCTAGTTGTCCTGACGCTAACACTAATTGTCCTGACGCTAACCCTAGTTGTCCTGACGCTAACCCTAGTTGTCCTGACGCTAACCCTAGTTGTCCTGACGCTAACCCTACTTGTCCTGACGCTAACCCTAGTTGTCCTGACGCTAACCCTACTTGTCCTGACGCTAACCCTAGTTGTCCTGACGCTAACCCTAGTTGTCCTGACGCTAACCCTACTTGTCCTGACGTTAACCCTAGTTGTCCTGACGCTAACCCTAGTTGTCCTGACGCTAACCCTACTTGTCCTGACGCTAACCCTAGTTGTCCTGACGCTAACCCTAGTTGTCCTGACGCTAACCCTAGTTGTCCTGACGCTAACTCTACTTGTCCTGACGCTAACCCTAGTTTTCCTGATGCTAACCCTAGTTGTCCTGACGCTAACCCTAGTTGTCCTGACGCTAACACTAATTGTCCTGACGCTAACCCTAGTTGTCCTGACGCTAACCCTAGTTGTCCTGACGCTAATCCTAGTTGTCCTGATGCTAACCCTACTTGTCCTGACGCTAACCCTAGTTGTCCTGACGCTAACCCTAGTTGTCCTGATGCTAACCCTAGTTGTCCTGACGCTAACCCTACTTGTCCTGACGCTAACCCTACTTGTCCTGACGCTAACCCTACTTGTCCTGACGCTAACCCTAGTTGTCCTGACGCTAACCATAGTTGTCCTGACGCTAACCCTAGTTGTCCTGACGCTAACCCTAGTTGTCCTGACGCTAACCCTACTTGTCCTGACGCTAACCCTAGTTGTCCTGACGCTAACCCTAGTTGTCCTGACGCTAACACTAATTGTCCTGACGCTAACCCTAGTTGTCCTGACGCTAACCCTAGTTGTCCTGACGCTAACCCTACTTGTCCTGACGCTAACCCTAGTTGTCCTGACGCTAACCCTAGTTGTCCTGACGCTAACCCTACTTGTCCTGATGCTAACCCTAGTTGTCCTGACGCTAACCCTAGTTGTCCTGACGCTAACCCTACTTGTCCTGACGCTAACCCTAGTTGCCCTGACGCTAACCCTAGTTGTCCTGACGCTAACCCTACTTGTCCTGACGCTAACCCTAGTTGTCCTGACGCTAACCCTAGTTGTCCTGACGCTAACCCTACTTGTCCTGACGTTAACCCTAGTTGTCCTGACGCTAACCCTAGTTGTCCTGACGCTAACCCTACTTGTCCTGACGCTAACCCTAGTTGCCCTGACGCTAACCCTAGTTGTCCTGACGCTAACCCTAGTTGTCCTGACGCTAACCCTAGTTGTCCTGACGCTAACTCTACTTGTCCTGACGCTAACCCTAGTTTTCCTGATGCTAACCCTAGTTGTCCTGACGCTAACCCTACTTGTCCTGACGCTAACCCTAGTTGTCCTGACGCTAACCCTAGTTGTCCTGATGCTAACCCTAGTTGTCCTGACGCTAACACTACTTGTCCTGACGCTAACCCTAGTTGTCCTGACGCTAACCCTAGTTGTCCTGACGCTAACCCTACTTGTCCTGACGCTAACCCTAGTTGTCCTGACGCTAACCATAGTTGTCCTGACGCTAACCCTAGTTGTCCTGACGCTAACCCTAGTTGTCCTGACGCTAACACTAATTGTCCTGACGCTAACCCTAGTTGTCCTGACCCTAACCCTAGTTGTCCTGACGCTAACCCTAGTTGTCCTGACGCTAACCCTACTTGTCCTGACGCTAACCCTAGTTGTCCTGACGCTAACCCTAGTTGTCCTGACGCTAACCCTACTTGTCCTGACGCTAACCCTAGTTGCCCTGACGCTAACCCTAGTTGTCCTGACGCTAACCCTACTTGTCCTGACGCTAACCCTAGTTGTCCTGACGCTAACCCTAGTTGTCCTGACGCTAACCCTACTTGTCCTGACGTTAACCCTAGTTGTCCTGACGCTAACCCTAGTTGTCCTGACGCTAACCCTACTTGTCCTGACGCTAACCCTAGTTGCCCTGACGCTAACCCTAGTTGTCCTGACGCTAACCCTAGTTGTCCTGACGCTAACCCTAGTTGTCCTGACGCTAACTCTACTTGTCCTGACGCTAACCCTAGTTTTCCTGATGCTAACCCTAGTTGTCCTGATGCTAACTCTACTTGTCCTGACGCTAACCCTAGTTGTCCTGACGCTAACCCTAGTTGTCCTGACGCTAACACTACTTGTCCTGACGCTAACCCTAGTTG
>NW_027367846.1:0-54409 GCF_046119375.1 Phyllobates terribilis
TGTTTTTCAATGGCAAAAATCAATGAATATTGTAAATGCACAAACAGTAATTTCTCCGCATTGCAAGGTGCAATTCTGAAATTTTTTGCTTTTTCCTGCTCCTCTTAGCATGATAAACAAGATTCAAAGAGAGTGAGATGCCAGCTCCTTTCATTCAGTCAGTAGCTTCAATCATTTCTGGACGTTTTTCAATGGCAAAAATCAATGAATATTGTAAATGCACAAACAGTAATTTCTCCGCATTGCAAGGTGCAATTCTGAAATTTTTTGCTTTTTCCTGCTCCTCTTAGCATGATAAAGAAGATTCAAAGAGAGTGAGATGCCAGCTCCTTTCATTCAGTCAGTAGCTTCAAACATTTCTGGTATATGAATAACATGATGTTTTTCAATGGCAAAAATCAATGAATATTGTAAATGCACAAACAGTAATTTCTCCGCATTGCAAGGTGCAATTCTGAAATTTTTTGCTTTTTCCTGCTCCTCTTAGCATGATAAAGAAGATTCAAAGAGAGTGAGATGCCAGCTCCTTTCATTCAGTCAGTAGCTTCAATCATTTCTGGACGTTTTTCAATGGCAAAAATCAATGAATATTGTAAATGCACAAACAGTAATTTCTCCGCATTGCAAGGTGCAATTCTGAAATTTTTTGCTTTTTCCTGCTCCTCTTAGCATGATAAACAAGATTCAAAGAGAGTGAGATGCCAGCTCCTTTCATTCAGTCAGTAGCTTCAATCATTTCTGGACGTTTTTCAATGGCAAAAATCAATGAATATTGTAAATGCACAAACAGTAATTTCTCCGCATTGCAAGGTGCAATTCTGAAATTTTTTGCTTTTTCCTGCTCCTCTTAGCATGATAAAGAAGATTCAAAGAGAGTGAGATGCCAGCTCCTTTCATTCAGTCAGTAGCTTCAATCAATTCTGGTATATGAATAACATGATGTTTTTCAATGGCAAAAATCAATGAATATTGTAAATGCACAAACAGTAATTTCTCCGCATTGCAAGGTGCAATTCTGAAATTTTTTGCTTTTTCCTGCTCCTCTTAGCATGATAAACAAGATTCAAAGAGAGTGAGATGCCAGCTCCTTTCATTCAGTCAGTAGCTTCAATCATTTCTGGATGTTTTTCAATGGCAAAAATCAATGAATATTGTAAATGCACAAACAGTAATTTCTCCGCATTGCAAGGTGCAATTCTGAAATTTTTTGCTTTTTCCTGCTCCTCTTAGCATGATAAAGAAGATTCAAAGAGAGTGAGATGCCAGCTCCTTTCATTCAGTCAGTAGCTTCAAACATTTCTGGTATATGAATAACATGGTTTTTCAATGGCAAAAATCAATGAATATTGTAAATGCACAAACAGTAATTTCTCCGCATTGCAAGGTGCAATTCTGAAATTTTTTGCTTTTTCCTGCTCCTCTTAGCATGATAAAGAAGATTCAAAGAGAGTGAGATGCCAGCTCCTTTCATTCAGTCAGTAGCTTCAATCATTTCTGGACGTTTTTCAATGGCAAAAATCAATGAATATTGTAAATGCACAAACAGTAATTTCTCCGCATTGCAAGGTGCAATTCTGAAATTTTTTGCTTTTTCCTGCTCCTCTTAGCATGATAAAGAAGATTCAAAGAGAGTGAGATGCCAGCTCCTTTCATTCAGTCAGTAGCTTCAAACATTTCTGGTATATGAATAACATGATGTTTTTCAATGGCAAAAATCAATGAATATTGTAAATGCACAAACAGTAATTTCTCCACATTGCAAGGTGCAATTCTGAAATTTTTTGCTTTTTCCTGCTCCTCTTAGCATGATAAAGAAGATTCACAGAGAGTGAGATGCCAGCTCCTTTCATTCAGTCAGTAGCTTCAATCATTTCTGAACGTTTTTCAATGGCAAAAATCAATGAATATTGTAAATGCACAAACAGTAATTTCTCCGCATTGCAAGGTGCAATTCTGAAATTTTTTGCTTTTTCCTGCTCCTCTTAGCATGATAAACAAGATTCAAAGAGAGTGAGATGCCAGCTCCTTTCATTCAGTCAGTAGCTTCAATCATTTCTGGACGTTTTTCAATGGCAAAAATCAATGAATATTGTAAATGCACAAACAGTAATTTCTCCGCATTGCAAGGTGCAATTCTGAAATTTTTTGCTTTTTTCTGCTCCTCTTAGCATGATAAAGAAGACTCAAAGAGAGTGAGATGCCAGCTCCTTTCATTCAGTCAGTAGCTTCAAACATTTCTGGTATATGAATAACATGATGTTTTTCAATGGCAAAAATCAATGAATATTGTAAATGCACAAACAGTAATTTCTCCGCATTGCAAGGTGCAATTCTGAAATTTTTTGCTTTTTCCTGCTCCTCTTAGCATGATAAAGAAGATTCAAAGAGAGTGAGATGCCAGCTCCTTTCATTCAGTCAGTAGCTTCAATCATTTCTGGACGTTTTTCAATGGCAAAAATCAATGAATATTGTAAATGCACAAACAGTAATTTCTCCGCATTGCAAGGTGCAATTCTGAATTTTTTTGCTTTTTCCTGCTCCTCTTAGCATGATAAACAAGATTCAAAGAGAGTGAGATGCCAGCTCCTTTCATTCAGTCAGTAGCTTCAATCATTTCTGGACGTTTTTCAATGGCAAAAATCAATGAATATTGTAAATGCACAAACAGTAATTTCTCCGCATTGCAAGGTGCAATTCTGAAATTTTTTGCTTTTTCCTGCTCCTCTTAGCATGATAAAGAAGATTCAAAGAGAGTGAGATGCCAGCTCCTTTCATTCAGTCAGTAGCTTCAATCATTTCTGGACGTTTTTCAATGGCAAAAATCATTGAATATTGTAAATGCACAAACAGTAATTTCTCCGCATTGCAAGGTGCAATTCTGAAATTTTTTGCTTTTTCCTGCTCCTCTTAGCATGATAAAGAAGATTCAAAGAGAGTGAGATGCCAGCTCCTTTCATTCAGTCAGTAGCTTCAATCATTTCTGGTATATGAATAACATGATGTTTTTCAATGGCAAAAATCAATGAATATTGTAAATGCACAAACAGTAATTTCTCCGCATTGCAAGGTGCAATTCTGAAATTTTTTGCTTTTTCCTGCTCCTCTTAGCATGATAAAGAAGATTCAAAGAGAGTGAGATGCCAGCTCCTTTCATTCAGTCAGTAGCTTCAAACATTTCTGGACGTTTTTCAATAGCAAAAATTATTGAATATTGTAAATGCACAAACAGTAATTTCTCCGCATTGCAAGGTGCAATTCTGAAATTTTTTGCTTTTTCCTGCTCCTCTTAGCATGATAAAGAAGATTCAAAGAGAGTGAGATGCCAGCTCCTTTCAATCAGTCAGTAGCTTCAATCATTTCTGGTATATGAATAACATGATGTTTTTCAATGGCAAAAATCAATGAATATTGTAAATGCACAAACAGTAATTTCTCCGCATTGCAAGGTGCAATTCTGAAATTTTTTGCTTTTTCCTGCTCCTCTTAGCATGATAAAGAAGATTCAAAGAGAGTGAGATGCCAGCTCCTTTCATTCAGTCAGTAGCTTCAAACATTTCTGGTATATGAATAACATGATGTTTTTCAATGGCAAAAATCAATGAATATTGTAAATGCACAAACAGTAATTTCTCCGCATTGGAAGGTGCAATTCTGAAATTTTTTGCTTTTTCCTGCTCCTCTTAGCATGATAAAGAAGACTCAAAGAGAGTGAGATGCCAGCTCCTTTCATTCAGTCAGTAGCTTCAATCATTTCTGGACGTTTTTCAATGGCAAAAATCATTGAATATTGTAAATGCACAAACAGTAATTTCTCCGCATTGCAAGGTGCAATTCTGAAATTTTTTGCTTTTTCCTGCTCCTCTTAGCATGATAAAGAAGATTCAAAGAGAGTGAGATGCCAGCTCCTTTCATTCAGTCAGTAGCTTCAATCATTTCTGGTATATGAATAACATGATGTTTTTCAATGGCAAAAATCAATGAATATTGTAAATGCACAAACAGTAATTTCTCTGCATTGCAAGGTGCAATTCTGAAATTTTTTGCTTTTTCCTGCTCCTCTTAGCATGATAAAGAAGATTCAAAGAGAGTGAGATGCCAGCTCCTTTCATTCAGTCAGTAGCTTCAATCATTTCTGGACGTTTTTCAATGGCAAAAATCAATGAATATTGTAAATGCACAAACAGTAATTTCTCCGCATTGCAAGGTGCAATTCTGAAATTTTTTGCTTTTTTCTGCTCCTCTTAGCATGATAAAGAAGATTCAAAGAGAGTGAGATGCCAGCTCCTTTCATTCAGTCAGTAGCTTCAAACATTTCTGGTATATGAATAACATGATATTTTTCAATGGCAAAAATCAATGAATATTGTAAATGCACAAACAGTAATTTCTCCGCATTGCAAGGTGCAATTCTGAAATTTTTTGCTTTTTCCTGCTCCTCTTAGCATGATAAAGAAGATTCAAAGAGAGTGAGATGCCAGCTCCTTTCATTCAGTCAGTAGCTTCAATCATTTCAGGACGTTTTTCAATGGCAAAAATCAATGAATATTGTAAATGCACAAACAGTAATTTCTCCGCATTGCAAGGTGCAATTCTGAAATTTTTTGCTTTTTCCTGCTCCTCTTAGCATGATAAACAAGATTCAAAGAGAGTGAGATGCCAGCTCCTTTCATTCAGTCAGTAGCTTCAATCATTTCTGGACGTTTTTCAATGGCAAAAATCAATGAATATTGTAAATGCACAAACACTAATTTCTCCGTATTGCAAGGTGCAATTCTGAAATTTTTTGCTTTTTCCTGCTCCTCTTAGCATGATAAACAAGATTCAAAGAGAGTGAGATGCCAGCTCCTTTCATTCAGTCAGTAGCTTCAATCATTTCTGGACGTTTTTCAATGGCAAAAATCAATGAATATTGTAAATGCACAAACAGTAATTTCTCCGCATTGCAAGGTGCAATTCTGAAATTTTTTGCTTTTTCCTGCTCCTCTTAGCATGATAAAGAAGATTCAAAGAGAGTGAGATGCCAGCTCCTTTCATTCAGTCAGTAGCTTCAATCAATTCTGGTATATGAATAACATGATGTTTTTCAATGGCAAAAATCAATGAATATTGTAAATGCACAAACAGTAATTTCTCCGCATTGCAAGGTGCAATTCTGAAATTTTTTGCTTTTTCCTGCTCCTCTTAGCATGATAAACAAGATTCAAAGAGAGTGAGATGCCAGCTCCTTTCATTCAGTCAGTAGCTTCAATCATTTCTGGATGTTTTTCAATGGCAAAAATCAATGAATATTGTAAATGCACAAACAGTAATTTCTCCGCATTGCAAGGTGCAATTCTGAAATTTTTTGCTTTTTCCTGCTCCTCTTAGCATGATAAAGAAGATTCAAAGAGAGTGAGATGCCAGCTCCTTTCATTCAGTCAGTAGCTTCAAACATTTTTGGTATATGAATAACATGATGTTTTTCAATGGCAAAAATCAATGAATATTGTAAATGCACAAACAGTAATTTCTCCGCATTGCAAGGTGCAATTCTGAAATTTTTTGCTTTTTCCTGCTCCTCTTAGCATGAAAAAGAAGATTCAAAGAGAGTGAGATGCCAGCTCCTTTCATTCAGTCAGTAGCTTCAATCATTTCTGGACGTTTTTCAATGGCAAAAATCATTGAATATTGTAAATGCACAAACAGTAATTTCTCCGCATTGCAAGGTGCAATTCTGAAATTTTTTGCTTTTTCCTGTTCCTCTTAGCATGATAAAGAAAATTCAAAGAGAGTGAGATGCCAGCTCCTTTCATTCAGTCAGTAGCTTCAATCATTTCTGGTATATGAATAACATGATGTTTTTCAATGGCAAAAATCAATGAATATTGTAAATGCACAAACAGTAATTTCTCCGCATTGCAAGGTGCAATTCTGAAATTTTTTGCTTTTTCCTGCTCCTCTTAGCATGATAAAGAAGATTCAAAGAGAGTGAGATGCCAGCTCCTTTCATTCAGTCAGTAGCTTCAATGATTTCTGGACGTTTTTCAATGGCAAAAATCAATGAATATTGTAAATGCACAAACAGTAATTTCTCCGCATTGCAAAGTGCATTTCTGAAATTTTTTGCTTTTTCCTGCTCCTCTTAGCGTGATAAACAAGATTCAAAGAGAGTGAGATGCCAGCTCCTTTCATTCAGTCAGTAGCTTCAATCATTTCTGGACGTTTTTCAATGGCAAAAATCAATGAATATTGTAAATGCACAAACAGTAATTTCTCCGCATTGCAAGGTGCAATTCTGAAATTTTTTGCTTTTTCCTGCTCCTCTTAGCATGATAAAGAAGATTCAAAGAGAGTGAGATGCCAGCTCCTTTCATTCAGTCAGTAGCTTCAAACATTTCTGGTATATGAATAACATGATGTTTTTCAATGGCAAAAATCAATGAATATTGTAAATGCACAAACAGTAATTTCTCCTCATTGCAAGGTGCAATTCTAAAATTTTTTGCTTTTTCCTGCTCCTCTTAGCATGATAAAGAAGATTCAAAGAGAGTGAGATGCCAGCTCCTTTCATTCAGTCAGTAGCTTCAAACATTTCTGGACGTTTTTCAATGGCAAAAATCAATGAATATTGTAAATGCACAAACAGTAATTTCTCCGCATTGCAAGGTGCAATTCTGAAATTTTTTGCTTTTTCCTGCTCCTCTTAGCATGATAAAGAAGATTCAAAGAGAGTGAGATGCCAGCTCCTTTCATTCAGTCAGTAGCTTCAATCATTTCTGGACGTTTTTCAATGGCAAAAATCAATGAATATTGTAAATGCACAAACAGTAATTTCTCCGCATTGCAAGGTGCAATTCTGAAATTTTTTGCTTTTTCCTGCTCCTCTTAGCATGATAAAGAAGATTCAAAGAGAGTGAGATGCCAGCTCCTTTCATTCAGTCAGTAGCTTCAAACATTTCTGGTATATGAATAACATGATGTTTTTCAATGGCAAAAATCAATGAATATTGTAAATGCACAAACAGTAATTTCTCCGCATTGGAAGGTGCAATTCTGAAATTTTTTGCTTTTTCCTGCTCCTCTTAGCATGATAAAGAAGATTCAAAGAGAGTGAGATGCCAGCTCCTTTCATTCAGTCAGTAGCTTCAATCATTTCTGGACGTTTTTCAATGGCAAAAATCATTGAATATTGTAAATGCACAAACAGTAATTTCTCCGCATTGCAAGGTGCAATTCTGAAATTTTTTGCTTTTTCCTGCTCCTCTTAGCATGATAAAGAAGATTCAAAGAGAGTGAGATGCCAGCTCCTTTCATTCAGTCAGTAGCTTCAATCATTTCTGGTATATGAATAACATGATGTTTTTCAATGGCAAAAATCAATGAATATTGTAAATGCACAAACAGTAATTTCTCCGCATTGCAAGGTGCAATTCTGAAATTTTTTGCTTTTTCCTGCTCCTCTTAGCATGATAAACAAGATTCAAAGAGAGTGAGATGCCAGCTCCTTTCATTCAGTCAGTAGCTTCAATCATTTCTGGACGTTTTTCAATGGCAAAAATCAATGAATATTGTAAATGCACAAACAGTAATTTCTCCGCATTGCAAGGTGCAATTCTGAAATTTTTTGCTTTTTCCTGCTCCTCTTAGCATGATAAAGAAGATTCAAAGAGAGTGAGATGCCAGCTCCTTTCATTCAGTCAGTAGCTTCAAACATTTCTGGTATATGAATAGCATGATGTTTTTCAATGGCAAAAATCAATGAATATTGTAAATGCACAAACAGTAATTTCTCCGCCTTGCAAGGTGCAATTCTGAAATTTTTTGCTTTTTCCTGCTCCTCTTAGCATGATAAAGAAGATTCAAAGAGAGTGAGATGCCAGCTCCTTTCATTCAGTCAGTAGCTTCAATCATTTCTGGACGTTTTTCAATGGCAAAAATCATTGAATATTGTAAATGCACAAACAGTAATTTCTCCGCATTGCAAGGTGCAATTCTGAAATTTTTTGCTTTTTCCTGCTCCTCTTAGCATGATAAAGAAGATTCAAAGAGAGTGAGATGCCAGCTCCTTTCATTCAGTCAGTAGCTTCAATCATTTCTGGTATATGAATAACATGATGTTTTTCAATGGCAAAAATCAATGAATATTGTAAATGCACAAACAGTAATTTCTCCGCATTGCAAGGTGCAATTCTGAAATTTTTTGCTTTTTCCTGCTCCTCTTAGCATGATAAACAAGATTCAAAGAGAGTGAGATGCCAGCTCCTTTCATTCAGTCAGTAGCTTCAATCATTTCTGGATGTTTTTCAATGGCAAAAATCAATGAATATTGTAAATGCACAAACAGTAATTTCTCCGCATTGCAAGGTGCAATTCTGAAATTTTTTGCTTTTTCCTGCTCCTCTTAGCATGATAAAGAAGATTCAAAGAGAGTGAGATGCCAGCTCCTTTCATTCAGTCAGTAGCTTCAAACATTTCTGGTATATGAATAACATGATGTTTTTCAATGGCAAAAATCAATGAATATTGAAAATGCACAAACAGTAATTTCTCCGCATTGCAAGGTGCAATTCTGAAATTTTTTGCTTTTTCCTGCTCCTCTTAGCATGATAAACAAGATTCAAAGAGAGTGAGATGCCAGCTCCTTTCATTCTGTCAGTAGCTTCAATCATTTCTGGACGTTTTTCAATGGCAAAAATCAATGAATATTGTAAATGCACAAACAGTAATTTCTCCGCATTGCAAGGTGCAATTCTGAAATTTTTTGCTTTTTCCTGCTCCTCTTAGCATGATAAAGAAGATTCAAAGAGAGTGAGATGCCAGCTCCTTTCATTCAGTCAGTAGCTTCAAACATTTCTGGTATATGAATAACATGATGTTTTTCAATGGCAAAAATCAATGAATATTGTAAATGCACAAACAGTAATTTCTCCGCATTGCAAGGTGCAATTCTGAAATTTTTTGCTTTTTCCTGCTCCTCTTAGCATGATAAAGAAGATTCAAAGAGAGTGAGATGCCAGCTCCTTTCATTCAGTCAGTAGCTTCAATCATTTCTGGACGTTTTTCAATGGCAAAAATCAATGAATATTGTAAATGCACAAACAGTAATTTCTCCGCATTGCAAGGTGCAATTCTGAAATTTTTTGCTTTTTCCTGCTCCTCTTAGCATGATAAACAAGATTCAAAGAGAGTGAGATGCCAGCTCCTTTCATTCAGTCAGTAGCTTCAATCATTTCTGGACGTTTTTCAATGGCAAAAATCAATGAATATTGTAAATGCACAAACA
The DNA here is from genome assembly GCF_046119375.1 of Phyllobates terribilis. Classification (NCBI taxonomy): domain Eukaryota; kingdom Metazoa; phylum Chordata; class Amphibia; order Anura; family Dendrobatidae; genus Phyllobates; species Phyllobates terribilis. The sequence goes on from NW_027367846.1 coordinate 9,263, forward strand.
GTAATTTCTCCGCATTGCAAGGTGCAATTCTGAAATTTTTTGCTTTTTCCTGCTCCTCTTAGCATGATAAAGAAGATTCAAAGAGAGTGAGATGCCAGCTCCTTTCATTCAGTCAGTAGCTTCAATCAATTCTGGTATATGAATAACATGTTTTTCAATGCAAAAATCAATGAATATTGTAAATGCACAAACAGTAATTTCTCCGCATTGCAAGGTGCAATTCTGAAATTTTTTGCTTTTTCCTGCTCCTCTTAGCATGATAAAGAAGATTCAAAGAGAGTGAGATGCCAGCTCCTTTCATTCAGTCAGTAGCTTCAAACATTTCTGGTATATGAATAACATGGTTTTTCAATGGCAAAAATCAATGAATATTGTAAATGCACAAACAGTAATTTCTCCGCATTGCAAGGTGCAATTCTGAAATTTTTTGCTTTTTCCTGCTCCTCTTAGCATGATAAAGAAGATTCAAAGAGAGTGAGATGCCAGCTCCTTTCATTCAGTCAGTAGCTTCAATCATTTCTGGACGTTTTTCAATGGCAAAAATCAATGAATATTGTAAATGCACAAACAGTAATTTCTCCGCATTGCAAGGTGCAATTCTGAAATTTTTTGCTTTTTCCTGCTCCTCTTAGCATGATAAAGAAGATTCAAAGAGAGTGAGATGCCAGCTCCTTTCATTCAGTCAGTAGCTTCAAACATTTCTGGTATATGAATAACATGATGTTTTTCAATGGCAAAAATCAATGAATATTGTAAATGCACAAACAGTAATTTCTCCGCATTGCAAGGTGCAATTCTGAAATTTTTTGCTTTTTCCTGCTCCTCTTAGCATGATAAAGAAGATTCACAGAGAGTGAGATGCCAGCTCCTTTCATTCAGTCAGTAGCTTCAATCATTTCTGAACGTTTTTCAATGGCAAAAATCAATGAATATTGTAAATGCACAAACAGTAATTTCTCCGCATTGCAAGGTGCAATTCTGAAATTTTTTGCTTTTTCCTGCTCCTCTTAGCATGATAAACAAGATTCAAAGAGAGTGAGATGCCAGCTCCTTTCATTCAGTCAGTAGCTTCAATCATTTCTGGACGTTTTTCAATGGCAAAAATCAATGAATATTGTAAATGCACAAACAGTAATTTCTCCGCATTGCAAGGTGCAATTCTGAAATTTTTTGCTTTTTTCTGCTCCTCTTAGCATGATAAAGAAGACTCAAAGAGAGTGAGATGCCAGCTCCTTTCATTCAGTCAGTAGCTTCAAACATTTCTGGTATATGAATAACATGATGTTTTTCAATGGCAAAAATCAATGAATATTGTAAATGCACAAACAGTAATTTCTCCGCATTGCAAGGTGCAATTCTGAAATTTTTTGCTTTTTCCTGCTCCTCTTAGCATGATAAAGAAGATTCAAAGAGAGTGAGATGCCAGCTCCTTTCATTCAGTCAGTAGCTTCAATCATTTCTGGACGTTTTTCAATGGCAAAAATCAATGAATATTGTAAATGCACAAACAGTAATTTCTCCGCATTGCAAGGTGCAATTCTGAAATTTTTTGCTTTTTCCTGCTCCTCTTAGCATGATAAACAAGATTCAAAGGGAGTGAGATGCCAGCTCCTTTCATTCAGTCAGTAGCTTCAATCATTTCTGGACGTTTTTCAATGGCAAAAATCAATGAATATTGTAAATGCACAAACAGTAATTTCTCCGCATTGCAAGGTGCAATTCTGAAATTTTTTGCTTTTTCCTGCTCCTCTTAGCATGATAAAGAAGATTCAAAGAGAGTGAGATGCCAGCTCCTTTCATTCAGTCAGTAGCTTCAATCATTTCTGGACGTTTTTCAATGGCAAAAATCATTGAATATTGTAAATGCACAAACAGTAATTTCTCCGCATTGCAAGGTGCAATTCTGAAATTTTTTGCTTTTTCCTGCTCCTCTTAGCATGATAAAGAAGATTCAAAGAGAGTGAGATGCCAGCTCCTTTCATTCAGTCAGTAGCTTCAAACATTTCTGGACGTTTTTCAATAGCAAAAATCATTGAATATTGTAAATGCACAAACAGTAATTTCTCCGCATTGCAAGGTGCAATTCTGAAATTTTTTGCTTTTTCCTGCTCCTCTTAGCATGATAAAGAAGATTCAAAGAGAGTGAGATGCCAGCTCCTTTCATTCAGTCAGTAGCTTCAATCATTTCTGGTATATGAATAACATGATGTTTTTCAATGGCAAAAATCAATGAATATTGTAAATGCACAAACAGTAATTTCTCCGCATTGCAAGGTGCAATTCTGAAATTTTTTGCTTTTTCCTGCTCCTCTTAGCATGATAAAGAAGATTCAAAGAGAGTGAGATGCCAGCTCCTTTCATTCAGTCAGTAGCTTCAATCATTTCTGGACGTTTTTCAATGGCAAAAATCATTGAATATTGTAAATGCACAAACAGTAATTTCTCCGCATTGCAAGGTGCAATTCTGAAATTTTTTGCTTTTTCCTGCTCCTCTTAGCATGATAAAGAAGATTCAAAGAGAGTGAGATGCCAGCTCCTTTCATTCAGTCAGTAGCTTCAATCATTTCTGGTATATGAATAACATGATGTTTTTCAATGGCAAAAATCAATGAATATTGTAAATGCACAAACAGTAATTTCTCCGCATTGCAAGGTGCAATTCTGAAATTTTTTGCTTTTTCCTGCTCCTCTTAGCATGATAAAGAAGATTCAAAGAGAGTGAGATGCCAGCTCCTTTCATTCAGTCAGTAGCTTCAATCATTTCTGGACGTTTTTCAATGGCAAAAATCAATGAATATTGTAAATGCACAAACAGTAATTTCTCCGCATTGCAAGGTGCAATTCTGAAATTTTTTGCTTTTTCCTGCTCCTCTTAGCATGATAAAGAAGATTCAAAGAGAGTGAGATGCCAGCTCCTTTCATTCAGTCAGTAGCTTCAATCATTTCAGGACGTTTTTCAATGGCAAAAATCAATGAATATTGTAAATGCACAAACAGTAATTTCTCCGCATTGCAAGGTGCAATTCTGAAATTTTTTGCTTTTTCCTGCTCCTCTTAGCATGATAAACAAGATTCAAAGAGAGTGAGATGCCAGCTCCTTTCATTCAGTCAGTAGCTTCAATCATTTCTGGATGTTTTTCAATGGCAAAAATCAATGAATATTGTAAATGCACAAACAGTAATTTCTCCGCATTGCAAGGTGCAATTCTGAAATTTTTTGCTTTTTCCTGCTCCTCTTAGCATCATAAAGAAGATTCAAAGAGAGTGAGATGCCAGCTCCTTTCATTCAGTCAGTAGCTTCAAACATTTCTGGTATATGAATAACATGATGTTTTTCAATGGCAAAAATCAATGAATATTGAAAATGCACAAACAGTAATTTCTCCGCATTGCAAGGTGCAATTCTGAAATTTTTTGCTTTTTCCTGCTCCTCTTTGCATGATAAACAAGATTCAAAGAGAGTGAGATGCCAGCTCCTTTCCTTCAGTCAGTAGCTTCAATCATTTCTGGACGTTTTTCAATGGCAAAAATCAATGAATATTGTAAATGCACAAACAGTAATTTCTCCGCATTGCAAGGTGCAATTCTGAAATTTTTTGCTTTTTCCTGCTCCTCTTAGCATGATAAAGAAGATTCAAAGAGAGTGAGATGCCAGCTCCTTTCATTCAGTCAGTAGCTTCAAACATTTCTGGTATATGAATAACATGATGTTTTTCAATGGCAAAAATCAATGAATATTGTAAATGCACAAACAGTAATTTCTCCGCATTGCAAGGTGCAATTCTGAAATTTTTTGCTTTTTCCTGCTCCTCTTAGCATGATAAAGAAGATTCAAAGAGAGTGAGATGCCAGCTCCTTTCATTCAGTCAGTAGCTTCAATCATTTCTGGACGTTTTTCAATGGCAAAAATCAATGAATATTGTAAATGCACAAACAGTAATTTCTCCGCATTGCAAGGTGCAATTCTGAAATTTTTTGCTTTTTCCTGCTCCTCTTAGCATGATAAACAAGATTCAAAGAGAGTGAGATGCCAGCTCCTTTCATTCAGTCAGTAGCTTCAATCATTTCTGGACGTTTTTCAATGGCAAAAATCAATGAATATTGTAAATGCACAAACAGTAATTTCTCCGCATTGCAAGGTGCAATTCTGAAATTTTTTGCTTTTTCCTGCTCCTCTTAGCATGATAAAGAAGATTCAAAGAGAGTGAGATGCCAGCTCCTTTCATTCAGTCAGTAGCTTCAATCATTTCTGGACGTTTTTCAATGGCAAAAATCAATGAATATTGTAAATGCACAAACAGTAATTTCTCCGCATTGCAAGGTGCAATTCTGAAATTTTTTGCTTTTTCCTGCTCCTCTTAGCATGATAAACAAGATTCAAAGGGAGTGAGATGCCAGCTCCTTTCATTCAGTCAGTAGCTTCAATCATTTCTGGACGTTTTTCAATGGCAAAAATCAATGAATATTGTAAATGCACAAACAGTAATTTCTCCGCATTGCAAGGTGCAATTCTGAAATTTTTTGCTTTTTCCTGCTCCTCTTAGCATGATAAAGAAGATTCAAAGAGAGTGAGATGCCAGCTCCTTTCATTCAGTCAGTAGCTTCAATCATTTCTGGACGTTTTTCAATGGCAAAAATCATTGAATATTGTAAATGCACAAACAGTAATTTCTCCGCATTGCAAGGTGCAATTCTGAAATTTTTTGCTTTTTCCTGCTCCTCTTAGCATGATAAAGAAGATTCAAAGAGAGTGAGATGCCAGCTCCTTTCATTCAGTCAGTAGCTTCAAACATTTCTGGACGTTTTTCAATAGCAAAAATCATTGAATATTGTAAATGCACAAACAGTAATTTCTCCGCATTGCAAGGTGCAATTCTGAAATTTTTTGCTTTTTCCTGCTCCTCTTAGCATGATAAAGAAGATTCAAAGAGAGTGAGATGCCAGCTCCTTTCATTCAGTCAGTAGCTTCAATCATTTCTGGTATATGAATAACATGATGTTTTTCAATGGCAAAAATCAATGAATATTGTAAATGCACAAACAGTAATTTCTCCGCATTGCAAGGTGCAATTCTGAAATTTTTTGCTTTTTCCTGCTCCTCTTAGCATGATAAAGAAGATTCAAAGAGAGTGAGATGCCAGCTCCTTTCATTCAGTCAGTAGCTTCAATCATTTCTGGACGTTTTTCAATGGCAAAAATCATTGAATATTGTAAATGCACAAACAGTAATTTCTCCGCATTGCAAGGTGCAATTCTGAAATTTTTTGCTTTTTCCTGCTCCTCTTAGCATGATAAAGAAGATTCAAAGAGAGTGAGATGCCAGCTCCTTTCATTCAGTCAGTAGCTTCAATCATTTCTGGTATATGAATAACATGATGTTTTTCAATGGCAAAAATCAATGAATATTGTAAATGCACAAACAGTAATTTCTCCGCATTGCAAGGTGCAATTCTGAAATTTTTTGCTTTTTCCTGCTCCTCTTAGCATGATAAAGAAGATTCAAAGAGAGTGAGATGCCAGCTCCTTTCATTCAGTCAGTAGCTTCAATCATTTCTGGACGTTTTTCAATGGCAAAAATCAATGAATATTGTAAATGCACAAACAGTAATTTCTCCGCATTGCAAGGTGCAATTCTGAAATTTTTTGCTTTTTCCTGCTCCTCTTAGCATGATAAAGAAGATTCAAAGAGAGTGAGATGCCAGCTCCTTTCATTCAGTCAGTAGCTTCAATCATTTCAGGACGTTTTTCAATGGCAAAAATCAATGAATATTGTAAATGCACAAACAGTAATTTCTCCGCATTGCAAGGTGCAATTCTGAAATTTTTTGCTTTTTCCTGCTCCTCTTAGCATGATAAACAAGATTCAAAGAGAGTGAGATGCCAGCTCCTTTCATTCAGTCAGTAGCTTCAATCATTTCTGGATGTTTTTCAATGGCAAAAATCAATGAATATTGTAAATGCACAAACAGTAATTTCTCCGCATTGCAAGGTGCAATTCTGAAATTTTTTGCTTTTTCCTGCTCCTCTTAGCATGATAAAGAAGATTCAAAGAGAGTGAGATGCCAGCTCCTTTCATTCAGTCAGTAGCTTCAAACATTTCTGGTATATGAATAACATGATGTTTTTCAATGGCAAAAATCAATGAATATTGAAAATGCACAAACAGTAATTTCTCCGCATTGCAAGGTGCAATTCTGAAATTTTTTGCTTTTTCCTGCTCCTCTTAGCATGATAAACAAGATTCAAAGAGAGTGAGATGCCAGCTCCTTTCCTTCAGTCAGTAGCTTCAATCATTTCTGGACGTTTTTCAATGGCAAAAATCAATGAATATTGTAAATGCACAAACAGTAATTTCTCCGCATTGCAAGGTGCAATTCTGAAATTTTTTGCTTTTTCCTGCTCCTCTTAGCATGATAAAGAAGATTCAAAGAGAGTGAGATGCCAGCTCCTTTCATTCAGTCAGTAGCTTCAAACATTTCTGGTAAATGAATAACATGATGTTTTTCAATGGCAAAAATCAATGAATATTGTAAATGCACAAACAGTAATTTCTCCGCATTGCAAGGTGCAATTCTGAAATTTTTTGCTTTTTCCTGCTCCTCTTAGCATGATAAAGAAGATTCAAAGAGAGTGAGATGCCAGCTCCTTTCATTCAGTCAGTAGCTTCAATCATTTCTGGACGTTTTTCAATGGCAAAAATCAATGAATATTGTAAATGCACAAACAGTAATTTCTCCGCATTGCAAGGTGCAATTCTGAAATTTTTTGCTTTTTCCTGCTCCTCTTAGCATGATAAACAAGATTCAAAGAGAGTGAGATGCCAGCTCCTTTCATTCAGTCAGTAGCTTCAATCATTTCTGGACGTTTTTCAATGGCAAAAATCAATGAATATTGTAAATGCACAAACAGTAATTTCTCCGCATTGCAAGGTGCAATTCTGAAATTTTTTGCTTTTTCCTGCTCCTCTTAGCATGATAAAGAAGATTCAAAGAGAGTGAGATGCCAGCTCCTTTCATTCAGTCAGTAGCTTCAATCAATTCTGGTATATGAATAACATGTTTTTCAATGCAAAAATCAATGAATATTGTAAATGCACAAACAGTAATTTCTCCGCATTGCAAGGTGCAATTCTGAAATTTTTTGCTTTTTCCTGCTCCTCTTAGCATGATAAAGAAGATTCAAAGAGAGTGAGATGCCAGCTCCTTTCATTCAGTCAGTAGCTTCAAACATTTCTGGTATATGAATAACATGGTTTTTCAATGGCAAAAATCAATGAATATTGTAAATGCACAAACAGTAATTTCTCCGCATTGCAAGGTGCAATTCTGAAATTTTTTGCTTTTTCCTGCTCCTCTTAGCATGATAAAGAAGATTCAAAGAGAGTGAGATGCCAGCTCCTTTCATTCAGTCAGTAGCTTCAATCATTTCAGGACGTTTTTCAATGGCAAAAATCAATGAATATTGTAAATGCACAAACAGTAATTTCTCCGCATTGCAAGGTGCAATTCTGAAATTTTTTGCTTTTTCCTGCTCCTCTTAGCATGATAAACAAGATTCAAAGAGAGTGAGATGCCAGCTCCTTTCATTCAGTCAGTAGCTTCAATCATTTCTGGATGTTTTTCAATGGCAAAAATCAATGAATATTGTAAATGCACAAACAGTAATTTCTCCGCATTGCAAGGTGCAATTCTGAAATTTTTTGCTTTTTCCTGCTCCTCTTAGCATGATAAAGAAGATTCAAAGAGAGTGAGATGCCAGCTCCTTTCATTCAGTCAGTAGCTTCAAACATTTCTGGTATATGAATAACATGATGTTTTTCAATGGCAAAAATCAATGAATATTGAAAATGCACAAACAGTAATTTCTCCGCATTGCAAGGTGCAATTCTGAAATTTTTTGCTTTTTCCTGCTCCTCTTAGCATGATAAACAAGATTCAAAGAGAGTGAGATGCCAGCTCCTTTCCTTCAGTCAGTAGCTTCAATCATTTCTGGACGTTTTTCAATGGCAAAAATCAATGAATATTGTAAATGCACAAACAGTAATTTCTCCGCATTGCAAGGTGCAATTCTGAAATTTTTTGCTTTTTCCTGCTCCTCTTAGCATGATAAAGAAGATTCAAAGAGAGTGAGATGCCAGCTCCTTTCATTCAGTCAGTAGCTTCAAACATTTCTGGTATATGAATAACATGATGTTTTTCAATGGCAAAAATCAATGAATATTGTAAATGCACAAACAGTAATTTCTCCGCATTGCAAGGTGCAATTCTGAAATTTTTTGCTTTTTCCTGCTCCTCTTAGCATGATAAAGAAGATTCAAAGAGAGTGAGATGCCAGCTCCTTTCATTCAGTCAGTAGCTTCAATCATTTCTGGACGTTTTTCAATGGCAAAAATCAATGAATATTGTAAATGCACAAACAGTAATTTCTCCGCATTGCAAGGTGCAATTCTGAAATTTTTTGCTTTTTCCTGCTCCTCTTAGCATGATAAACAAGATTCAAAGAGAGTGAGATGCCAGCTCCTTTCATTCAGTCAGTAGCTTCAATCATTTCTGGACGTTTTTCAATGGCAAAAATCAATGAATATTGTAAATGCACAAACAGTAATTTCTCCGCATTGCAAGGTGCAATTCTGAAATTTTTTGCTTTTTCCTGCTCCTCTTAGCATGATAAAGAAGATTCAAAGAGAGTGAGATGCCAGCTCCTTTCATTCAGTCAGTAGCTTCAATCAATTCTGGTATATGAATAACATGTTTTTCAATGCAAAAATCAATGAATATTGTAAATGCACAAACAGTAATTTCTCCGCATTGCAAGGTGCAATTCTGAAATTTTTTGCTTTTTCCTGCTCCTCTTAGCATGATAAAGAAGATTCAAAGAGAGTGAGATGCCAGCTCCTTTCATTCAGTCAGTAGCTTCAAACATTTCTGGTATATGAATAACATGGTTTTTCAATGGCAAAAATCAATGAATATTGTAAATGCACAAACAGTAATTTCTCCGCATTGCAAGGTGCAATTCTGAAATTTTTTGCTTTTTCCTGCTCCTCTTAGCATGATAAAGAAGATTCAAAGAGAGTGAGATGCCAGCTCCTTTCATTCAGTCAGTAGCTTCAATCATTTCTGGACGTTTTTCAATGGCAAAAATCAATGAATATTGTAAATGCACAAACAGTAATTTCTCCGCATTGCAAGGTGCAATTCTGAAATTTTTTGCTTTTTCCTGCTCCTCTTAGCATGATAAAGAAGATTCAAAGAGAGTGAGATGCCAGCTCCTTTCATTCAGTCAGTAGCTTCAAACATTTCTGGTATATGAATAACATGATGTTTTTCAATGGCAAAAATCAATGAATATTGTAAATGCACAAACAGTAATTTCTCCGCATTGCAAGGTGCAATTCTGAAATTTTTTGCTTTTTCCTGCTCCTCTTAGCATGATAAAGAAGATTCACAGAGAGTGAGATGCCAGCTCCTTTCATTCAGTCAGTAGCTTCAATCATTTCTGAACGTTTTTCAATGGCAAAAATCAATGAATATTGTAAATGCACAAACAGTAATTTCTCCGCATTGCAAGGTGCAATTCTGAAATTTTTTGCTTTTTCCTGCTCCTCTTAGCATGATAAACAAGATTCAAAGAGAGTGAGATGCCAGCTCCTTTCATTCAGTCAGTAGCTTCAATTATTTCTGGACGTTTTTCAATGGCAAAAATCAATGAATATTGTAAATGCACAAACAGTAATTTCTCCGCATTGCAAGGTGCAATTCTGAAATTTTTTGCTTTTTTCTGCTCCTCTTAGCATGATAAAGAAGACTCAAAGAGAGTGAGATGCCAGCTCCTTTCATTCAGTCAGTAGCTTCAAACATTTCTGGTATATGAATAACATGATGTTTTTCAATGGCAAAAATCAATGAATATTGTAAATGCACAAACAGTAATTTCTCCGCATTGCAAGGTGCAATTCTGAAATTTTTTGCTTTTTCCTGCTCCTCTTAGCATGATAAAGAAGATTCAAAGAGAGTGAGATGCCAGCTCCTTTCATTCAGTCAGTAGCTTCAATCATTTCTGGACGTTTTTCAATGGCAAAAATCAATGAATATTGTAAATGCACAAACAGTAATTTCTCCGCATTGCAAGGTGCAATTCTGAAATTTTTTGCTTTTTCCTGCTCCTCTTAGCATGATAAACAAGATTCAAAGAGAGTGAGATGCCAGCTCCTTTCATTCAGTCAGTAGCTTCAATCATTTCTGGACGTTTTTCAATGGCAAAAATCAATGAATATTGTAAATGCACAAACAGTAATTTCTCCGCATTGCAAGGTGCAATTCTGAAATTTTTTGCTTTTTCCTGCTCCTCTTAGCATGATAAAGAAGATTCAAAGAGAGTGAGATGCCAGCTCCTTTCATTCAGTCAGTAGCTTCAATCATTTCTGGACGTTTTTCAATGGCAAAAATCATTGAATATTGTAAATGCACAAACAGTAATTTCTCCGCATTGCAAGGTGCAATTCTGAAATTTTTTGCTTTTTCCTGCTCCTCTTAGCATGATAAAGAAGATTCAAAGAGAGTGAGATGCCAGCTCCTTTCATTCAGTCAGTAGCTTCAATCATTTCTGGTATATGAATAACATGATGTTTTTCAATGGCACAAATCAATGAATATTGTAAATGCACAAACAGTAATTTCTCCGCATTGCAAGGTGCAATTCTGAAATTTTTTGATTTTTCCTGCTCCTCTTAGCATGATAAAGAAGATTCAAAGAGAGTGAGATGCCAGCTCCTTTCATTCAGTCAGTAGCTTCAAACATTTCTGGACGTTTTTCAATAGCAAAAATCATTGAATATTGTAAATGCACAAACAGTAATTTCTCCGCATTGCAAGGTGCAATTCTGAAATTTTTTGCTTTTTCCTGCTCCTCTTAGCATGATAAAGAAGATTCAAAGAGAGTGAGATGCCAGCTCCTTTCATTCAGTCAGTAGCTTCAATCATTTCTGGTATATGAATAACATGATGTTTTTCAATGGCAAAAATCAATGAATATTGTAAATGCACAAACAGTAATTTCTCCGCATTGCAAGGTGCAATTCTGAAATTTTTTGCTTTTTCCTGCTCCTCTTAGCATGATAAAGAAGATTCAAAGAGAGTGAGATGCCAGCTCCTTTCATTCAGTCAGTAGCTTCAATCATTTCTGGACGTTTTTCAATGGCAAAAATCATTGAATATTGTAAATGCACAAACAGTAATTTCTCCGCATTGCAAGGTGCAATTCTGAAATTTTTTGCTTTTTCCTGCTCCTCTTAGCATGATAAAGAAGATTCAAAGAGAGTGAGATGCCAGCTCCTTTCATTCAGTCAGTAGCTTCAATCATTTCTGGTATATGAATAACATGATGTTTTTCAATGGCAAAAATCAATGAATATTGTAAATGCACAAACAGTAATTTCTCCGCATTGCAAGGTGCAATTCTGAAATTTTTTGCTTTTTCCTGCTCCTCTTAGCATGATAAAGAAGATTCAAAGAGAGTGAGATGCCAGCTCCTTTCATTCAGTCAGTAGCTTCAATCATTTCTGGACGTTTTTCAATGGCAAAAATCAATGAATATTGTAAATGCACAAACAGTAATTTCTCCGCATTGCAAGGTGCAATTCTGAAATTTTTTGCTTTTTCCTGCTCCTCTTAGCATGATAAAGAAGATTCAAAGAGAGTGAGATGCCAGCTCCTTTCATTCAGTCAGTAGCTTCAATCATTTCAGGACGTTTTTCAATGGCAAAAATCAATGAATATTGTAAATGCACAAACAGTAATTTCTCCGCATTGCAAGGTGCAATTCTGAAATTTTTTGCTTTTTCCTGCTCCTCTTAGCATGATAAACAAGATTCAAAGAGAGTGAGATGCCAGCTCCTTTCATTCAGTCAGTAGCTTCAATCATTTCTGGACGTTTTTCAATGGCAAAAATCAATGAATATTGTAAATGCACAAACAGTAATTTCTCCGCATTGCAAGGTGCAATTCTGAAATTTTTTGCTTTTTCCTGCTCCTCTTAGCATGATAAAGAAGATTCAAAGAGAGTGAGATGCCAGCTCCTTTCATTCAGTCAGTAGCTTCAATCATTTCTGGACGTTTTTCAATGGCAAAAATCATTGAATATTGTAAATGCACAAACAGTAATTTCTCCGCATTGCATGGTGCAATTCTGAAATTTTTTGCTTTTTCCTGCTCCTCTTAGCATGATAAAGAAGATTCAGAGAGTGAGATGCCAGCTCCTTTCATTCAGTCAGTAGCTTCAATCATTTCTGGTATATGAATAACATGATGTTTTTCAATGGCAAAAATCAATGAATATTGTAAATGCACAAACAGTAATTTCTCCGCATTGCAAGGTGCAATTCTGAAATTTTTTGCTTTTTCCTGCCCCTCTTAGCATGATAAACAAGATTCAAAGAGAGTGAGATGCCAGCTCCTTTCATTCAGTCAGTAGCTTCAATCATTTCTGGACGTTTTTCAATGGCAAAAATCATTGAATATTGTAAATGCACAAACAGTATTTTCTCCGCATTGCAAGGTGCAATTCTGAAATTTTTTGCTTTTTCCTGCTCCTCTTAGCATGATAAAGAAGATTCAAAGAGAGTGAGATGCCAGCTCCTTTCATTCAGTCAGTAGCTTCAATCATTTCTGGTATATGAATAACGATGTTTTTCAATGGCAAAAATCAATGAATATTGTAAATGCACAAACAGTAATTCCTCCGCATTGCAAGGTGCAATTCTGAAATTTTTTGCTTTTTCCTGCTCCTCTTAGCATGATAAAGAAGATTCAAAGAGAGTGAGATGCCAGCTCCTTTCATTCAGTCAGTAGCTTCAATCATTTCTGGACGTTTTTCAATGGCAAAAATCAATGAATATTGTAAATGCACAAACAGTAATTTCTCCGCATTGCAAGGTGCAATTCTGAAATTTTTTGCTTTTTCCTGCTCCTCTTAGCATGATAAACAAGATTCAAAGAGAGTGAGATGTCAGCTCCTTTCATTCAGTCAGTAGCTTCAATCATTTCTGGACGTTTTTCAATGGCAAAAATCATTGAATATTGTAAATGCACAAACAGTAATTTCTCCGCATTGCAAGGTGCAATTCTGAAATTTTTTGCTTTTTCCTGCTCCTCTTAGCATGATAAAGAAGATTCAAAGAGAGTGAGATGCCAGCTCCTTTCATTCAGTCAGTAGCTTCAATCATTTCTGGTATATGAATAACATGATGTTTTTCAATGGCAAAAATCAATGAATATTGTAAATGCACAAACAGTAATTTCTCCGCATTGCAAGGTGCAATTCTGAAATTTTTTGCTTTTTCCTGCTCCTCTTAGCATGATAAAGAAGATTCAAAGAGAGTGAGATGCCAGCTCCTTTCATTCAGTCAGTAGCTTCAATCATTTCTGGACGTTTTTCAATGGCAAAAATCAATGAATATTGTAAATGCACAAACAGTAATTTCTCCGCATTGCAAGGTGCAATTCTGAAATTTTTTGCTTTTTCCTGCTCCTCTTAGCATGATAAAGAAGATTCAAAGAGAGTGAGATGCCAGCTCCTTTCATTCAGTCAGTAGCTTCAATCATTTCAGGACATTTTTCAATGGCAAAAATCAATGAATATTGTAAATGCACAAACAGTAATTTCTCCGCATTGCAAGGTGCAATTCTGAAATTTTTTGCTTTTTCCTGCTCCTCTTAGCATGATAAACAAGATTCAAAGAGAGTGAGATGCCAGCTCCTTTCATTCAGTCAGTAGCTTCAATCATTTCTGGACGTTTTTCAATGGCAAAAATCAATGAATATTGTAAATGCACAAACAGTAATTTCTCCGCATTGCAAGGTGCAATTCTGAAATTTTTTGCTTTTTCCTGCTCCTCTTAGCATGATAAAGAAGATTCAAAGAGAGTGAGATGCCAGCTCCTTTCATTCAGTCAGTAGCTTCAAACATTTCTGGTATATGAATAACATGGTTTTTCAATGGCAAAAATCAATGAATATTGTAAATGCACAAACAGTAATTTCTCCGCATTGCAAGGTGCAATTCTGAAATTTTTTGCTTTTTCCTGCTCCTCTTAGCATGATAAAGAAGATTCAAAGAGAGTGAGATGCCAGCTCCTTTCATTCAGTCAGTAGCTTCAATCATTTCTGGACGTTTTTCAATGGCAAAAATCAATGAATATTGTAAATGCACAAACAGTAATTTCTCCGCATTGCAAGGTGCAATTCTGAAATTTTTTGCTTTTTCCTGCTCCTCTTAGCATGATAAAGAAGATTCAAAGAGAGTGAGATGCCAGCTCCTTTCATTCAGTCAGTAGCTTCAATCATTTCTGGTATATGAATAACATGATGTTTTTCAATGGCAAAAATCAATGAATATTGTAAATGCACAAACAGTAATTTCTCCGCATTGCAAGGTGCAATCCTGAAATTTTTTGCTTTTTCCTGCTCCTCTTAGCATGATAAAGAAGATTCAAAGAGAGTGAGATGCCAGCTCCTTTCATTCAGTCAGTAGCTTCAATCATTTCTGGACGTTTTTCAATGGCAAAAATCAATGAATATTGTAAATGCACAAACAGTAATTTCTCCGCATTGCAAGGTGCAATTCTGAAATTTTTTGCTTTTTCCTGCTCCTCTTAGCATGATAAAGAAGATTCAAAGAGAGTGAGATGCCAGCTCCTTTCATTCAGTCAGTAGCTTCAATCATTTCAGGACGTTTTTCAATGGCAAAAATCAATGAATATTGTAAATGCACAAACAGTAATTTCTCCGCATTGCAAGGTGCAATTCTGAAATTTTTTGCTTTTTCCTGCTCCTCTTAGCATGATAAACAAGATTCAAAGAGAGTGAGATGCCAGCTCCTTTCATTCAGTCAGTAGCTTCAATCATTTCTGGACGTTTTTCAATGGCAAAAATCAATGAATATTGTAAATGCACAAACAGTAATTTCTCCGCATTGCAAGGTGCAATTCTGAAATTTTTTGCTTTTTCCTGCTCCTCTTAGCATGATAAAGAAGATTCAAAGAGAGTGAGATGCCAGCTCCTTTCATTCAGTCAGTAGCTTCAAACATTTCTGGTATATGAATAACATGGTTTTTCAATGGCAAAAATCAATGAATATTGTAAATGCACAAACAGTAATTTCTCCGCATTGCAAGGTGCAATTCTGAAATTTTTTGCTTTTTCCTGCTCCTCTTAGCATGATAAAGAAGATTCAAAGAGAGTGAGATGCCAGCTCCTTTCATTCAGTCAGTAGCTTCAATCATTTCTGGACGTTTTTCAATGGCAAAAATCAATGAATATTGTAAATGCACAAACAGTAATTTCTCCGCATTGCAAGGTGCAATTCTGAAATTTTTTGCTTTTTCCTGCTCCTCTTAGCATGATAAAGAAGATTCAAAGAGAGTGAGATGCCAGCTCCTTTCATTCAGTCAGTAGCTTCAAACATTTCTGGTATATGAATAACATGATGTTTTTCAATGGCAAAAATCAATGAATATTGTAAATGCACAAACAGTAATTTCTCCGCATTGCAAGGTGCAATTCTGAAATTTTTTGCTTTTTCCTGCTCCTCTTAGCATGATAAAGAAGATTCACAGAGAGTGAGATGCCAGCTCCTTTCATTCAGTCAGTAGCTTCAATCATTTCTGAACGTTTTTCAATGGCAAAAATCAATGAATATTGTAAATGCACAAACAGTAATTTCTCCGCATTGCAAGGTGCAATTCTGAAATTTTTTGCTTTTTCCTGCTCCTCTTAGCATGATAAACAAGATTCAAAGAGAGTGAGATGCCAGCTCCTTTCATTCAGTCAGTAGCTTCAATCATTTCTGGACGTTTTTCAATGGCAAAAATCAATGAATATTGTAAATGCACAAACAGTAATTTCTCCGCATTGCAAGGTGCAATTCTGAAATTTTTTGCTTTTTCCTGCTCCTCTTAGCATGATAAAGAAGATTCAAAGAGAGTGAGATGCCAGCTCCTTTCATTCAGTCAGTAGCTTCAATCATTTCTGGACGTTTTTCAATGGCAAAAATCATTGAATATTGTAAATGCACAAACAGTAATTTCTCCGCATTGCAAGGTGCAATTCTGAAATTTTTTGCTTTTTCCTGCTCCTCTTAGCATGATAAAGAAGATTCAAAGAGAGTGAGATGCCAGCTCCTTTCATTCAGTCAGTAGCTTCAATCATTTCTGGTATATGAATAACATGATGTTTTTCAATGGCACAAATCAATGAATATTGTAAATGCACAAACAGTAATTTCTCCGCATTGCAAGGTGCAATTCTGAAATTTTTTGCTTTTTCCTGCTCCTCTTAGCATGATAAAGAAGATTCAAAGAGAGTGAGATGCCAGCTCCTTTCATTCAGTCAGTAGCTTCAAACATTTCTGGACGTTTTTCAATAGCAAAAATCATTGAATATTGTAAATGCACAAACAGTAATTTCTCCGCATTGCAAGGTGCAATTCTGAAATTTTTTGCTTTTTCCTGCTCCTCTTAGCATGATAAAGAAGATTCAAAGAGAGTGAGATGCCAGCTCCTTTCATTCAGTCAGTAGCTTCAATCATTTCTGGACGTTTTTCAATGGCAAAAATCATTGAATATTGTAAATGCACAAACAGTAATTTCTCCGCATTGCAAGGTGCAATTCTGAAATTTTTTGCTTTTTCCTGCTCCTCTTAGCATGATAAAGAAGATTCAAAGAGAGTGAGATGCCAGCTCCTTTCATTCAGTCAGTAGCTTCAATCATTTCTGGTATATGAATAACATGATGTTTTTCAATGGCAAAAATCAATGAACATTGTAAATGCACAAACAGTAATTTCTCCGCATTGCAAGGTGCAATTCTGAAATTTTTTGCTTTTTCCTGCTCCTCTTAGCATGATAAAGAAGATTCAAAGAGTGAGATGCCAGCTCCTTTCATTCAGTCAGTAGCTTCAATCATTTCTGGACGTTTTTCAATGGCAAAAATCAATGAATATTGTAAATGCACAAACAGTAATTTCTCCGCATTGCAAGGTGCAATTCTGAAATTTTTTGCTTTTTCCTGCTCCTCTTAGCATGATAAAGAAGATTCAAAGAGAGTGAGATGCCAGCTCCTTTCATTCAGTCAGTAGCTTCAATCATTTCAGGACGTTTTTCAATGGCAAAAATCAATGAATATTGTAAATGCACAAACAGTAATTTCTCCGCATTGCAAGGTGCAATTCTGAAATTTTTTGCTTTTTCCTGCTCCTCTTAGCATGATAAACAAGATTCAAAGAGAGTGAGATGCCAGCTCCTTTCATTCAGTCAGTAGCTTCAATCATTTCTGGACGTTTTTCAATGGCAAAAATCAATGAATATTGTAAATGCACAAACAGTAATTTCTCCGCATTGCAAGGTGCAATTCTGAAATTTTTTGCTTTTTCCTGCTCCTCTTAGCATGATAAAGAAGATTCAAAGAGAGTGAGATGCCAGCTCCTTTCATTCAGTCAGTAGCTTCAATCATTTCTGGACGTTTTTCAATGGCAAAAATCATTGAATATTGTAAATGCACAAACAGTAATTTCTCCGCATTGCAAGGTGCAATTCTGAAATTTTTTGCTTTTTCCTGCTCCTCTTAGCATGATAAAGAAGATTCAAAGAGAGTGAGATGCCAGCTCCTTTCATTCAGTCAGTAGCTTCAATCATTTCTGGTATATGAATAACATGATGTTTTTCAATGGCAAAAATCAATGAATATTGTAAATGCACAAACAGTAATTTCTCCGCATTGCAAGGTGCAATTCTGAAATTTTTTGCTTTTTCCTGCTCCTCTTAGCATGATAAACAAGATTCAAAGAGAGTGAGATGCCAGCTCCTTTCATTCAGTCAGTAGCTTCAATCATTTCTGGACGTTTTTCAATGGCAAAAATCATTGAATATTGTAAATGCACAAACAGTATTTTCTCCGCATTGCAAGGTGCAATTCTGAAATTTTTTGCTTTTTCCTGCTCCTCTTAGCATGATAAAGAAGATTCAAAGAGAGTGAGATGCCAGCTCCTTTCATTCAGTCAGTAGCTTCAATCATTTCTGGTATATGAATAACGATGTTTTTCAATGGCAAAAATCAATGAATATTGTAAATGCACAAACAGTAATTCCTCCGCATTGCAAGGTGCAATTCTGAAATTTTTTGCTTTTTCCTGCTCCTCTTAGCATGATAAAGAAGATTCAAAGAGAGTGAGATGCCAGCTCCTTTCATTCAGTCAGTAGCTTCAATCATTTCTGGACGTTTTTCAATGGCAAAAATCAATGAATATTGTAAATGCACAAACAGTAATTTCTCCGCATTGCAAGGTGCAATTCTGAAATTTTTTGCTTTTTCCTGCTCCTCTTAGCATGATAAACAAGATTCAAAGAGAGTGAGATGTCAGCTCCTTTCATTCAGTCAGTAGCTTCAATCATTTCTGGACGTTTTTCAATGGCAAAAATCAATGAATATTGTAAATGCACAAACAGTAATTTCTCCGCATTGCAAGGTGCAATTCTGAAATTTTTTGCTTTTTCCTGCTCCTCTTAGCATGATAAAGAAGATTCAAAGAGAGTGAGATGCCAGCTCCTTTCATTCAGTCAGTAGCTTCAATCATTTCTGGTATATGAATAACATGATGTTTTTCAATGGCAAAAATCAATGAATATTGTAAATGCACAAACAGTAATTTCTCCGCATTGCAAGGTGCAATTCTGAAATTTTTTGCTTTTTCCTGCTCCTCTTAGCATGATAAAGAAGATTCAAAGAGAGTGAGATGCCAGCTCCTTTCATTCAGTCAGTAGCTTCAATCATTTCTGGACGTTTTTCAATGGCAAAAATCAATGAATATTGTAAATGCACAAACAGTAATTTCTCCGCATTGCAAGGTGCAATTCTGAATTTTATTGCTTTTTCCTGCTCCTCTTAGCATGATAAACAAGATTCAAAGAGAGTGAGATGAGAGCTCCTTTCATTCAGTCAGTAGCTTCAATCATTTCTGGATGTTTTTCAATGGCAAAAATCAATGAATATTGTAAATGCACAAACAGTAATTTCTCCGCATTGCAAGGTGCAATTCTGAAATTTTTTGCTTTTTCCTGCTCCTCTTAGCATGATAAAGAAGATTCAAAGAGAGTGAGATGCCAGCTCCTTTCATTCAGTCAGTAGCTTCAATCATTTCTGGACGTTTTTCAATGGCAAAAATCAATGAATATTGTAAATGCACAAACAGTAATTTCTCCGCATTGCAAGGTGCAATTCTGAAATTTTTTGCTTTTTCCTGCTCCTCTTAGCATGATAAACAAGATTCAAAGAGAGTGAGATGCCAGCTCCTTTCATTCAGTCAGTAGCTTCAATCATTTCTGGACGTTTTTCAATGGCAAAAATCAATGAATATTGTAAATGCACAAACAGTAATTTCTCCGCATTGCAAGGTGCAATTCTGAAATTTTTTGCTTTTTTGTGCTCCTCTTAGCATGATAAAGAAGATTCAAAGAGAGTGAGATGCCAGCTCCTTTCATTCAGTCAGTAGCTTCAATCATTTCTGGTATATGAATAACATGATGTTTTTCAATGGCAAAAATCAATGAATATTGTAAATGCACAAACAGTAATTTCTCCGCATTGCAAGGTGCAATTCTGAAATTTTTTGCTTTTTCCTGCTCCTCTTAGCATGATAAAGAAGATTCAAAGAGAGTGAGATGCCAGCTCCTTTCATTCAGTCAGTAGCTTCAATCATTTCTGGACGTTTTTCAATGGCAAAAATCAATGAATATTGTAAATGCACAAACAGTAATTTCTCCGCATTGCAAGGTGCAATTCTGAATTTTATTGCTTTTTCCTGCTCCTCTTAGCATGATAAACAAGATTCAGAGTGAGATGAGAGCTCCTTTCATTCAGTCAGTAGCTTCAATCATTTCTGGATGTTTTTCAATGGCAAAAATCAATGAATATTGTAAATGCACAAACAGTAATTTCTCCGCATTGCAAGGTGCAATTCTGAAATTTTTTGCTTTTTCCTGCTCCTCTTAGCATGATAAAGAAGATTCAAAGAGAGTGAGATGCCAGCTCCTTTCATTCAGTCAGTAGCTTCAAACATTTCTGGTATATGAATAACATGATGTTTTTCAATGGCAAAAATCAATGAATATTGTAAATGCACAAACAGTAATTTCTCCGCATTGCAAGGTGCAATTCTGAAATTTTTTGCTTTTTCCTGCTCCTCTTAGCATGATAAACAAGATTCAAAGAGAGTGAGATGCCAGCTCCTTTCATTCAGTCAGTAGCTTCAATCATTTCTGGACGTTTTTCAATGGCAAAAATCAATGAATATTGTAAATGCACAAACAGTAATTTCTCCGCATTGCAAGGTGCAATTCTGAAATTTTTTGCTTTTTTGTGCTCCTCTTAGCATGATAAAGAAGACTCAAAGAGAGTGAGATGCCAGCTCCTTTCATTCAGTCAGTAGCTTCAATCATTTCTGGTATATGAATAACATGATGTTTTTCAATGGCAAAAATCAATGAATATTGTAAATGCACAAACAGTAATTTCTCCGCATTGCAAGGTGCAATTCTGAAATTTTTTGCTTTTTCCTGCTCCTCTTAGCATAATAAAGAAGATTCAAAGAGAGTGAGATGCCAGCTCCTTTCATTCAGTCAGTAGCTTCAAACATTTCTGGTATATGAATAACATGATGTTTTTCAATGGCAAAAATCAATGAATATTGTAAATGCACAAACAGTAATTTCTCCGCATTGCAAGGTGCAATTCTGAAATTTTTTGCTTTTTCCTGCTCCTCTTAGCATGATAAAGAAGATTCAAAGAGAGTGAGATGCCAGCTCCTTTCATTCAGTCAGTAGCTTCAATCATTTCTGGACGTTTTTCAATGGCAAAAATCAATGAATATTGTAAATGCACAAACAGTAATTTCTCCGCATTGCAAGGTGCAATTCTGAAATTTTTTGCTTTTTCCTGCTCCTCTTAGCATGATAAAGAAGATTCAAAGAGAGTGAGATGCCAGCTCCTTTCATTCAGTCAGTAGCTTCAAACATTTCTGGTATATGAATAACATGATGTTTTTCAATGGCAAAAATCAATGAATATTGTAAATGCACAAACAGTAATTTCTCCGCATTGGAATGTGCAATTCTGAAATTTTTTGCTTTTTCCTGCTCCTCTTAGCATGATAAAGAAGATTCAAAGAGAGTGAGATGCCAGCTCCTTTCATTCAGTCAGTAGCTTCAATCATTTCTGGACGTTTTTCAATGGCAAAAATCATTGAATATTGTAAATGCACAAACAGTAATTTCTCCGCATTGCAAGGTGCAATTCTGAAATTTTTTGCTTTTTCCTGCTCCTCTTAGCATGATAAAGAAGATTCAAAGAGAGTGAGATGCCAGCTCCTTTCATTCAGTCAGTAGCTTCAAACATTTCTGGTATATGAATAACATGATGTTTTTCAATGGCAAAAATCAATGAATATTGTAAATGCACAAACAGTAATTTCTCCGCATTGCAAGGTGCAATTCTGAAATTTTTTGCTTTTTCCTGCTCCTCTTAGCATGATAAACAAGATTCAAAGAGAGTGAGATGCCAGCTCCTTTCATTCAGTCAGTAGCTTCAATCATTTCTGGACGTTTTTCAATGGCAAAAATCAATGAATATTGTAAATGCACAAACAGTAATTTCTCCGCATTGCAAGGTGCAATTCTGAAATTTTTTGCTTTTTCCTGCTCCTCTTAGCATGATAAAGAAGATTCAAAGAGAGTGAGATGCCAGCTCCTTTCATTCAGTCAGTAGCTTCAAACATTTCTGGTATATGAATAGCATGATGTTTTTCAATGGCAAAAATCAATGAATATTGTAAATGCACAAACAGTAATTTCTCCGCCTTGCAAGGTGCAATTCTGAAATTTTTTGCTTTTTCCTGCTCCTCTTAGCATGATAAAGAAGATTCAAAGAGAGTGAGATGCCAGCTCCTTTCATTCAGTCAGTAGCTTCAATCATTTCTGGACGTTTTTCAATGGCAAAAATCATTGAATATTGTAAATGCACAAACAGTAATTTCTCCGCATTGCAAGGTGCAATTCTGAAATTTTTTGCTTTTTCCTGCTCCTCTTAGCATGATAAAGAAGATTCAAAGAGAGTGAGATGCCAGCTCCTTTCATTCAGTCAGTAGCTTCAATCATTTCTGGTATATGAATAACATGATGTTTTTCAATGGCAAAAATCAATGAATATTGTAAATGCACAAACAGTAATTTCTCCGCATTGCAAGGTGCAATTCTGAAATTTTTTGCTTTTTCCTGCTCCTCTTAGCATAATAAAGAAGATTCAAAGAGAGTGAGATGCCAGCTCCTTTCATTCAGTCAGTAGCTTCAAACATTTCTGGTATATGAATAACATGATGTTTTTCAATGGCAAAAATCAATGAATATTGTAAATGCACAAACAGTAATTTCTCCGCATTGCAAGGTGCAATTCTGAAATTTTTTGCTTTTTCCTGCTCCTCTTAGCATGATAAAGAAGATTCAAAGAGAGTGAGATGCCAGCTCCTTTCATTCAGTCAGTAGCTTCAATCATTTCTGGACGTTTTTCAATGGCAAAAATCAATGAATATTGTAAATGCACAAACAGTAATTTCTCCGCATTGCAAGGTGCAATTCTGAAATTTTTTGCTTTTTCCTGCTCCTCTTAGCATGATAAAGAAGATTCAAAGAGAGTGAGATGCCAGCTCCTTTCATTCAGTCAGTAGCTTCAAACATTTCTGGTATATGAATAACATGATGTTTTTCAATGGCAAAAATCAATGAATATTGTAAATGCACAAACAGTAATTTCTCCGCATTGGAAGGTGCAATTCTGAAATTTTTTGCTTTTTCCTGCTCCTCTTAGCATGATAAAGAAGATTCAAAGAGAGTGAGATGCCAGCTCCTTTCATTCAGTCAGTAGCTTCAATCATTTCTGGACGTTTTTCAATGGCAAAAATCATTGAATATTGTAAATGCACAAACAGTAATTTCTCCGCATTGCAAGGTGCAATTCTGAAATTTTTTGCTTTTTCCTGCTCCTCTTAGCATGATAAAGAAGATTCAAAGAGAGTGAGATGCCAGCTCCTTTCATTCAGTCAGTAGCTTCAAACATTTCTGGTATATGAATAACATGATGTTTTTCAATGGCAAAAATCAATGAATATTGTAAATGCACAAACAGTAATTTCTCCGCATTGCAAGGTGCAATTCTGAAATTTTTTGCTTTTTCCTGCTCCTCTTAGCATGATAAACAAGATTCAAAGAGAGTGAGATGCCAGCTCCTTTCATTCAGTCAGTAGCTTCAATCATTTCTGGACGTTTTTCAATGGCAAAAATCAATGAATATTGTAAATGCACAAACAGTAATTTCTCCGCATTGCAAGGTGCAATTCTGAAATTTTTTGCTTTTTCCTGCTCCTCTTAGCATGATAAAGAAGATTCAAAGAGAGTGAGATGCCAGCTCCTTTCATTCAGTCAGTAGCTTCAAACATTTCTGGTATATGAATAGCATGATGTTTTTCAATGGCAAAAATCAATGAATATTGTAAATGCACAAACAGTAATTTCTCCGCCTTGCAAGGTGCAATTCTGAAATTTTTTGCTTTTTCCTGCTCCTCTTAGCATGATAAAGAAGATTCAAAGAGAGTGAGATGCCAGCTCCTTTCATTCAGTCAGTAGCTTCAATCATTTCTGGACGTTTTTCAATGGCAAAAATCATTGAATATTGTAAATGCACAAACAGTAATTTCTCCGCCTTGCAAGGTGCAATTCTGAAATTTTTTGCTTTTTCCTGCTCCTCTTAGCATGATAAAGAAGATTCAAAGAGAGTGAGATGCCAGCTCCTTTCATTCAGTCAGTAGCTTCAATCATTTCTGGTATATGAATAACATGATGTTTTTCAATGGCAAAAATCAATGAATATTGTAAATGCACAAACAGTAATTTCTCCGCATAGCAAGGTGCAATTCTGAAATTTTTTGCTTTTTCCTGCTCCTCTTAGCATGATAAACAAGATTCAAAGAGAGTGAGAT
This sequence comes from Phyllobates terribilis, assembly GCF_046119375.1. Classification (NCBI taxonomy): domain Eukaryota; kingdom Metazoa; phylum Chordata; class Amphibia; order Anura; family Dendrobatidae; genus Phyllobates; species Phyllobates terribilis. The sequence goes on from NW_027367846.1 coordinate 33,338, forward strand.
GCCAGCTCCTTTCATTCAGTCAGTAGCTTCAATCATTTCTGGATGTTTTTCAATGGCAAAAATCAATGAATATTGTAAATGCACAAACAGTAATTTCTCCGCATTGCAAGGTGCAATTCTGAAATTTTTTGCTTTTTCCTGCTCCTCTTAGCATGATAAAGAAGATTCAAAGAGAGTGAGATGCCAGCTCCTTTCATTCAGTCAGTAGCTTCAAACATTTCTGGTATATGAATAACATGATGTTTTTCAATGGCAAAAATCAATGAATATTGTAAATGCACAAACAGTAATTTCTCCGCATTGCAAGGTTCAATTCTGAAATTTTTTGCTTTTTCCTGCTCCTCTTAGCATGATAAACAAGATTCAAAGAGAGTGAGATGCCAGCTCCTTTCATTCAGTCAGTAGCTTCAATCATTTCTGGACGTTTTTCAATGGCAAAAATCAATGAATATTGTAAATGCACAAACAGTAATTTCTCCGCATTGCAAGGTGCAATTCTGAAATTTTTTGCTTTTTCCTGCTCCTCTTAGCATGATAAAGAAGATTCAAAGAGAGTGAGATGCCAGCTCCTTTCATTCAGTTAGTAGCTTCAAACATTTCTGGTATATGAATAACATGATGTTTTTCAATGGCAAAAATCAATGAATATTGTAAATGCACAAACAGTAATTTCTCCGCATTGCAAGGTGCAATTCTGAAATTTTTTGCTTTTTCCTGCTCCTCTTAGCATGATAAAGAAGATTCAAAGAGAGTGAGATGCCAGCTCCTTTCATTGAGTCAGTAGCTTCAAACATTTCTGGTATATGAATAACATGATGTTTTTCAATGGCAAAAATCAATGAATATTGTAAATGCACAAACAGTAATTTCTCCGCATTGGAAGGTGCAATTCTGAAATTTTTTGCTTTTTCCTGCTCCTCTTAGCATGATAAAGAAGATTCAAAGAGAGTGAGATGCCAGCTCCTTTCATTCAGTCAGTAGCTTCAATCATTTCTGGACGTTTTTCAATGGCAAAAATCATTGAATATTGTAAATGCACAAACAGTAATTTCTCCGCATTGCAAGGTGCAATTCTGAAATTTTTTGCTTTTTCCTGCTCCTCTTAGCATGATAAAGAAGATTCAAAGAGAGTGAGATGCCAGCTCCTTTCATTCAGTCAGTAGCTTCAATCATTTCTGGTATATGAATAACATGATGTTTTTCAATGGCAAAAATCAATGAATATTGTAAATGCACAAACAGTAATTTCTCCGCATTGCAAGGTGCAATTCTGAAATTTTTTGCTTTTTCCTGCTCCTCTTAGCATGATAAACAAGATTCAAAGAGAGTGAGATGCCAGCTCCTTTCATTCAGTCAGTAGCTTCAATCATTTCTGGACGTTTTTCAATGGCAAAAATCAATGAATATTGTAAATGCACAAACAGTAATTTCTCCGCATTGCAAGGTGCAATTCTGAAATTTTTTGCTTTTTCCTGCTCCTCTTAGCATGATAAAGAAGATTCAAAGAGAGTGAGATGCCAGCTCCTTTCATTCAGTCAGTAGCTTCAAACATTTCTGGTATATGAATAGCATGATGTTTTTCAATGGCAAAAATCAATGAATATTGTAAATGCACAAACAGTAATTTCTCCGCCTTGCAAGGTGCAATTCTGAAATTTTTTGCTTTTTCCTGCTCCTCTTAGCATGATAAAGAAGATTCAAAGAGAGTGAGATGCCAGCTCCTTTCATTCAGTCAGTAGCTTCAATCATTTCTGGACGTTTTTCAATGGCAAAAATCATTGAATATTGTAAATGCACAAACAGTAATTTCTCCGCATTGCAAGGTGCAATTCTGAAATTTTTTGCTTTTTCCTGCTCCTCTTAGCATGATAAAGAAGATTCAAAGAGAGTGAGATGCCAGCTCCTTTCATTCAGTCAGTAGCTTCAATCATTTCTGGTATATGAATAACATGATGTTTTTCAATGGCAAAAATCAATGAATATTGTAAATGCACAAACAGTAATTTCTCCGCATTGCAAGGTGCAATTCTGAAATTTTTTGCTTTTTCCTGCTCCTCTTAGCATGATAAACAAGATTCAAAGAGAGTGAGATGCCAGCTCCTTTCATTCAGTCAGTAGCTTCAATCATTTCTGGATGTTTTTCAATGGCAAAAATCAATGAATATTGTAAATGCACAAACAGTAATTTCTCCGCATTGCAAGGTGCAATTCTGAAATTTTTTGCTTTTTCCTGCTCCTCTTAGCATGATAAAGAAGATTCAAAGAGAGTAAGATGCCAGCTCCTTTCATTCAGTCAGTATCTTCAAACATTTCTGGTATATGAATAACATGATGTTTTTCAATGGCAAAAATCAATGAATATTTAAATGCACAAACAGTAATTTCTCCGCATTGCAAGGTGCAATTCTGAAATTTTTTGCTTTTTCCTGCTCCTCTTAGCATGATAAACAAGATTCAAAGAGAGTGAGATGCCAGCTCCTTTCATTCAGTCAGTAGCTTCAATCATTTCTGGACGTTTTTCAATGGCAAAAATCAATGAATATTGTAAATGCACAAACAGTAATTTCTCCGCATTGCATGGTGCAATTCTGAAATTTTTTGCTTTTTCCTGCTCCTCTTAGCATGATAAAGAAGATTCAAAGAGAGTGAGATGCCAGCTCCTTTCATTCAGTTAGTAGCTTCAAACATTTCTGGTATATGAATAACATGATGTTTTTCAATGGCAAAAATCAATGAATATTGTAAATGCACAAACAGTAATTTCTCCGCATTGCAAGGTGCAATTCTGAAATTTTTTGCTTTTTCCTGCTCCTCTTAAAATGATAAAGAAGATTCAAAGAGAGTGAGATGCCAGCTCCTTTCATTCAGTCAGTAGCTTCAATCATTTCTGGACGTTTTTCAATGGCAAAAATCAATGAATATTGTAAATGCACAAACAGTAATTTCTCCGCATTGCAAGGTGCAATTCTGAAATTTTTTGCTTTTTCCTGCTCCTCTTAGCATGATAAACAAGATTCAAAGAGAGTGAGATGCCAGCTCCTTTCATTCAGTCAGTAGCTTCAATCATTTCTGGACGTTTTTCAATGGCAAAAATCAATGAATATTGTAAATGCACAAACAGTAATTTCTCCGCATTGCAAGGTGCAATTCTGAAATTTTTTGCTTTTTCCTGCTCCTCTTAGCATGATAAAGAAGATTCAAAGAGAGTGAGATGCCAGCTCCTTTCATTCAGTCAGTAGCTTCAATCATTTCTGGACGTTTTTCAATGGCAAAAATCAATGAATATTGTAAATGCACAAACAGTAATTTCTCCGCATTGCAAGGTGCAATTCTGAAATTTTTTGCTTTTTCCTGCTCCTCTTAGCATGATAAAGAAGATTCAAAGAGAGTGAGATGCCAGCTCCTTTCATTCAGTCAGTAGCTTCAAACATTTCTGGTATATGAATAGCATGATGTTTTTCAATGGCAAAAATCAATGAATATTGTAAATGCACAAACAGTAATTTCTCCGCCTTGCAAGGTGCAATTCTGAAATTTTTTGCTTTTTCCTGCTCCTCTTAGCATGATAAAGAAGATTCAAAGAGAGTGAGATGCCAGCTCCTTTCATTCAGTCAGTAGCTTCAATCATTTCTGGACATTTTTCAATGGCAAAAATCATTGAATATTGTAAATGCACAAACAGTAATTTCTCCGCATTGCAAGGTGCAATTCTGAAATTTTTTGCTTTTTCCTGCTCCTCTTAGCATGATAAAGAAGATTCAAAGAGAGTGAGATGCCAGCTCCTTTCATTCAGTCAGTAGCTTCAATCATTTCTGGTATATGAATAACATGATGTTTTTCAATGGCAAAAATCAATGAATATTGTAAATGCACAAACAGTAATTTCTCCGCATTGCAAGGTGCAATTCTGAAATTTTTTGCTTTTTCCTGCTCCTCTTAGCATGATAAAGAAGATTCAAAGAGAGTGAGATGCCAGCTCCTTTCATTCAGTCAGTAGCTTCAATCATTTCTGGATGTTTTTCAATGGCAAAAATCAATGAATATTGTAAATGCACAAACAGTAATTTCTCCGCATTGCAAGGTGCAATTCTGAAATTTTTTGCTTTTTCCTGCTCCTCTTAGCATGATAAAGAAGATTCAAAGAGAGTGAGATGCCAGCTCCTTTCATTCAGTCAGTAGCTTCAAACATTTCTGGTATATGAATAACATGATGTTTTTCAATGGCAAAAATCAATGAATATTGTAAATGCACAAACAGTAATTTCTCCGCATTGCAAGGTGCAATTCTGAAATTTTTTGCTTTTTCCTGCTCCTCTTAGCATGATAAACAAGATTCAAAGAGAGTGAGATGCCAGCTCCTTTCATTCAGTCAGTAGCTTCAATCATTTCTGGACGTTTTTCAATGGCAAAAATCAATGAATATTGTAAATGCACAAACAGTAATTTCTCCGCATTGCAAGGTGCAATTCTGAAATTTTTTGCTTTTTCCTGCTCCTCTTAGCATGATAAAGAAGATTCAAAGAGAGTGAGATGCCAGCTCCTTTCATTCAGTTAGTAGCTTCAAACATTTCTGGTATATGAATAACATGATGTTTTTCAATGGCAAAAATCAATGAATATTGTAAATGCACAAACAGTAATTTCTCCGCATTGCAAGGTGCAATTCTGAAATTTTTTGCTTTTTCCTGCTCCTCTTAGCATGATAAAGAAGATTCAAAGAGAGTGAGATGCCAGCTCCTTTCATTCAGTCAGTAGCTTCAAACATTTCTGGTATATGAATAACATGATATTTTTCAATGGCAAAAATCAATGAATATTGTAAATGCACAAACAGTAATTTCTCCGCATTGGAAGGTGCAATTCTGAAATTTTTTGCTTTTTCCTGCTCCTCTTAGCATGATAAAGAAGATTCAAAGAGAGTGAGATGCCAGCTCCTTTCATTCAGTCAGTAGCTTCAATCATTTCTGGACGTTTTTCAATGGCAAAAATCATTGAATATTGTAAATGCACAAACAGTAATTTCTCCGCATTGCAAGGTGCAATTCTGAAATTTTTTGCTTTTTCCTGCTCCTCTTAGCATGATAAAGAAGATTCAAAGAGAGTGAGATGCCAGCTCCTTTCATTCAGTCAGTAGCTTCAATCATTTCTGGTATATGAATAACATGATGTTTTTCAATGGCAAAAATCAATGAATATTGTAAATGCACAAACAGTAATTTCTCCGCATTGCAAGGTGCAATTCTGAAATTTTTTGCTTTTTCCTGCTCCTCTTAGCATGATAAACAAGATTCAAAGAGAGTGAGATGCCAGCTCCTTTCATTCAGTCAGTAGCTTCAAACATTTCTGGTATATGAATAGCATGATGTTTTTCAATGGCAAAAATCAATGAATATTGTAAATGCACAAACAGTAATTTCTCCGCCTTGCAAGGTGCAATTCTGAAATTTTTTGCTTTTTCCTGCTCCTCTTAGCATGATAAAGAAGATTCAAAGAGAGTGAGATGCCAGCTCCTTTCATTCAGTCAGTAGCTTCAATCATTTCTGGACGTTTTTCAATGGCAAAAATCATTGAATATTGTAAATGCACAAACAGTAATTTCTCCGCATTGCAAGGTGCAATTCTGAAATTTTTTGCTTTTTCCTGCTCCTCTTAGCATGATAAAGAAGATTCAAAGAGAGTGAGATGCCAGCTCCTTTCATTCAGTCAGTAGCTTCAATCATTTCTGGTATATGAATAACATGATGTTTTTCAATGGCAAAAATCAATGAATATTGTAAATGCACAAACAGTAATTTCTCCGCATTGCAAGGTGCAATTCTAAAATTTTTTGCTTTTTCCTGCTCCTCTTAGCATGATAAACAAGATTCAAAGAGAGTGAGATGCCAGCTCCTTTCATTCAGTCAGTAGCTTCAATCATTTCTGGATGTTTTTCAATGGCAAAAATCAATGAATATTGTAAATGCACAAACAGTAATTTCTCCGCATTGCAAGGTGCAATTCTGAAATTTTTTGCTTTTTCCTGCTCCTCTTAGCATGATAAAGAAGATTCAAAGAGAGTGAGATGCCAGCTCCTTTCATTCAGTCAGTAGCTTCAAACATTTCTGGTATATGAATAACATGATGTTTTTCAATGGCAAAAATCAATGAATATTGTAAATGCACAAACAGTAATTTCTCCGCATTGCAAGGTGCAATTCTGAAATTTTTTGCTTTTTCCTGCTCCTCTTAGCATGATAAACAAGATTCAAAGAGAGTGAGATGCCAGCTCCTTTCATTCAGTCAGTAGCTTCAATCATTTCTGGACGTTTTTCAATGGCAAAAATCAATGAATATTGTAAATGCACAAACAGTAATTTCTCCGCATTGCAAGGTGCAATTCTGAAATTTTTTGCTTTTTCCTGCTCCTCTTAGCATGATAAAGAAGATTCAAAGAGAGTGAGATGCCAGCTCCTTTCATTCAGTTAGTAGCTTCAAACATTTCTGGTATATGAATAACATGATGTTTTTCAATGGCAAAAATCAATGAATATTGTAAATGCACAAACAGTAATTTCTCCGCATTGCAAGGTGCAATTCTGAAATTTTTTGCTTTTTCCTGCTCCTCTTAGCATGATAAAGAAGATTCAAAGAGAGTGAGATGCCAGCTCCTTTCATTCAGTCAGTAGCTTCAATCATTTCTGGACGTTTTTCAATGGCAAAAATCAATGAATATTGTAAATGCACAAACAGTAATTTCTCCGCATTGCAAGGTGCAATTCTGAAATTTTTTGCTTTTTCCTGCTCCTCTTAGCATGATAAACAAGATTCAAAGAGAGTGAGATGCCAGCTCCTTTCATTCAGTCAGTAGCTTCAATCATTTCTGGACGTTTTTCAATGGCAAAAATCAATGAATATTGTAAATGCACAAACAGTAATTTCTCCGCATTGCAAGGTGCAATTCTGAAATTTTTTGCTTTTTCCTGCTCCTCTTAGCATGATAAAGAAGATTCAAAGAGAGTGAGATGCCAGCTCCTTTCATTCAGTCAGTAGCTTCAATCATTTCTGGACGTTTTTCAATGGCAAAAATCAATGAATATTGTAAATGCACAAACAGTAATTTCTCCGCATTGCAAGGTGCAATTCTGAAATTTTTTGCTTTTTCCTGCTCCTCTTAGCATGATAAACAAGATTCAAAGAGAGTGAGATGCCAGCTCCTTTCATTCAGTCAGTAGCTTCAATCATTTCTGGACGTTTTTCAATGGCAAAAATCAATGAATATTGTAAATGCACAAACAGTAATTTCTCCGCATTGCAAGGTGCAATTCTGAAATTTTTTGCTTTTTCCTGCTCCTCTTAGCATGATAAAGAAGATTCAAAGAGAGTGAGATGCCAGCTCCTTTCATTCAGTCAGTAGCTTCAAACATTTCTGGTATATGAATAGCATGATGTTTTTCAATGGCAAAAATCAATGAATATTGTAAATGCACAAACAGTAATTTCTCCGCCTTGCAAGGTGCAATTCTGAAATTTTTTGCTTTTTCCTGCTCCTCTTAGCATGATAAAGAAGATTCAAAGAGAGTGAGATGCCAGCTCCTTTCATTCAGTCAGTAGCTTCAATCATTTCTGGACGTTTTTCAATGGCAAAAATCATTGAATATTGTAAATGCACAAACAGTAATTTCTCCGCATTGCAAGGTGCAATTCTGAAATTTTTTGCTTTTTCCTGCTCCTCTTAGCATGATAAAGAAGATTCAAAGAGAGTGAGATGCCAGCTCCTTTCATTCAGTCAGTAGCTTCAATCATTTCTGGTATATGAATAACATGATGTTTTTCAATGGCAAAAATCAATGAATATTGTAAATGCACAAACAGTAATTTCTCCGCATTGCAAGGTGCAATTCTAAAATTTTTTGCTTTTTCCTGCTCCTCTTAGCATGATAAACAAGATTCAAAGAGAGTGAGATGCCAGCTCCTTTCATTCAGTTAGTAGCTTCAAACATTTCTGGTATATGAATAACATGATGTTTTTCAATGGCAAAAATCAATGAATATTGTAAATGCACAAACAGTAATTTCTCCGCATTGCAAGGTGCAATTCTGAAATTTTTTGCTTTTTCCTGCTCCTCTTAGCATGATAAAGAAGATTCAAAGAGAGTGAGATGCCAGCTCCTTTCATTCAGTCAGTAGCTTCAATCATTTCTGGACGTTTTTCAATGGCAAAAATCAATGAATATTGTAAATGCACAAACAGTAATTTCTCCGCATTGCAAGGTGCAATTCTGAAATTTTTTGCTTTTTCCTGCTCCTCTTAGCATGATAAACAAGATTCAAAGAGAGTGAGATGCCAGCTCCTTTCATTCAGTCAGTAGCTTCAATCATTTCTGGACGTTTTTCAATGGCAAAAATCAATGAATATTGTAAATGCACAAACAGTAATTTCTCCGCATTGCAAGGTGCAATTCTGAAATTTTTTGCTTTTTCCTGCTCCTCTTAGCATGATAAAGAAGATTCAAAGAGAGTGAGATGCCAGCTCCTTTCATTCAGTCAGTAGCTTCAATCATTTCTGGACGTTTTTCAATGGCAAAAATCAATGAATATTGTAAATGCACAAACAGTAATTTCTCCGCATTGCAAGGTGCAATTCTGAAATTTTTTGCTTTTTCCTGCTCCTCTTAGCATGATAAACAAGATTCAAAGAGAGTGAGATGCCAGCTCCTTTCATTCAGTCAGTAGCTTCAATCATTTCTGGACGTTTTTCAATGGCAAAAATCAATGAATATTGTAAATGCACAAACAGTAATTTCTCCGCATTGCAAGGTGCAATTCTGAAATTTTTTGCTTTTTCCTGCTCCTCTTAGCATGATAAAGAAGATTCAAAGAGAGTGAGATGCCAGCTCCTTTCATTCAGTCAGTAGCTTCAAACATTTCTGGTATATGAATAGCATGATGTTTTTCAATGGCAAAAATCAATGAATATTGTAAATGCACAAACAGTAATTTCTCCGCCTTGCAAGGTGCAATTCTGAAATTTTTTGCTTTTTCCTGCTCCTCTTAGCATGATAAAGAAGATTCAAAGAGAGTGAGATGCCAGCTCCTTTCATTCAGTCAGTAGCTTCAATCATTTCTGGACGTTTTTCAATGGCAAAAATCATTGAATATTGTAAATGCACAAACAGTAATTTCTCCGCATTGCAAGGTGCAATTCTGAAATTTTTTGCTTTTTCCTGCTCCTCTTAGCATGATAAAGAAGATTCAAAGAGAGTGAGATGCCAGCTCCTTTCATTCAGTCAGTAGCTTCAATCATTTCTGGTATATGAATAACATGATGTTTTTCAATGGCAAAAATCAATGAATATTGTAAATGCACAAACAGTAATTTCTCCGCATTGCAAGGTGCAATTCTAAAATTTTTTGCTTTTTCCTGCTCCTCTTAGCATGATAAACAAGATTCAAAGAGAGTGAGATGCCAGCTCCTTTCATTCAGTCAGTAGCTTCAATCATTTCTGGATGTTTTTCAATGGCAAAAATCAATGAATATTGTAAATGCACAAACAGTAATTTCTCCGCATTGCAAGGTGCAATTCTGAAATTTTTTGCTTTTTCCTGCTCCTCTTAGCATGATAAAGAAGATTCAAAGAGAGTGAGATGCCAGCTCCTTTCATTCAGTCAGTAGCTTCAAACATTTCTGGTATATGAATAACATGATGTTTTTCAATGGCAAAAATCAATGAATATTGTAAATGCACAAACAGTAATTTCTCCGCATTGCAAGGTGCAATTCTGAAATTTTTTGCTTTTTCCTGCTCCTCTTAGCATGATAAACAAGATTCAAAGAGAGTGAGATGCCAGCTCCTTTCATTCAGTCAGTAGCTTCAATCATTTCTGGACGTTTTTCAATGGCAAAAATCAATGAATATTGTAAATGCACAAACAGTAATTTCTCCGCATTGCAAGGTGCAATTCTGAAATTTTTTGCTTTTTCCTGCTCCTCTTAGCATGATAAAGAAGATTCAAAGAGAGTGAGATGCCAGCTCCTTTCATTCAGTTAGTAGCTTCAAACATTTCTGGTATATGAATAACATGATGTTTTTCAATGGCAAAAATCAATGAATATTGTAAATGCACAAACAGTAATTTCTCCGCATTGCAAGGTGCAATTCTGAAATTTTTTGCTTTTTCCTGCTCCTCTTAGCATGATAAAGAAGATTCAAAGAGAGTGAGATGCCAGCTCCTTTCATTCAGTCAGTAGCTTCAATCATTTCTGGACGTTTTTCAATGGCAAAAATCAATGAATATTGTAAATGCACAAACAGTAATTTCTCCGCATTGCAAGGTGCAATTCTGAAATTTTTTGCTTTTTCCTGCTCCTCTTAGCATGATAAACAAGATTCAAAGAGAGTGAGATGCCAGCTCCTTTCATTCAGTCAGTAGCTTCAATCATTTCTGGACGTTTTTCAATGGCAAAAATCAATGAATATTGTAAATGCACAAACAGTAATTTCTCCGCATTGCAAGGTGCAATTCTGAAATTTTTTGCTTTTTCCTGCTCCTCTTAGCATGATAAAGAAGATTCAAAGAGAGTGAGATGCCAGCTCCTTTCATTCAGTCAGTAGCTTCAATCATTTCTGGACGTTTTTCAATGGCAAAAATCAATGAATATTGTAAATGCACAAACAGTAATTTCTCCGCATTGCAAGGTGCAATTCTGAAATTTTTTGCTTTTTCCTGCTCCTCTTAGCATGATAAACAAGATTCAAAGAGAGTGAGATGCCAGCTCCTTTCATTCAGTCAGTAGCTTCAATCATTTCTGGACGTTTTTCAATGGCAAAAATCAATGAATATTGTAAATGCACAAACAGTAATTTCTCCGCATTGCAAGGTGCAATTCTGAAATTTTTTGCTTTTTCCTGCTCCTCTTAGCATGATAAAGAAGATTCAAAGAGAGTGAGATGCCAGCTCCTTTCATTCAGTCAGTAGCTTCAAACATTTCTGGTATATGAATAGCATGATGTTTTTCAATGGCAAAAATCAATGAATATTGTAAATGCACAAACAGTAATTTCTCCGCCTTGCAAGGTGCAATTCTGAAATTTTTTGCTTTTTCCTGCTCCTCTTAGCATTATAAAGAAGATTCAAAGAGAGTGAGATGCCAGCTCCTTTCATTCAGTCAGTAGCTTCAATCATTTCTGGACGTTTTTCAATGGCAAAAATCATTGAATATTGTAAATGCACAAACAGTAATTTCTCCGCATTGCAAGGTGCAATTCTGAAATTTTTTGCTTTTTCCTGCTCCTCTTAGCATGATAAAGAAGATTCAAAGAGAGTGAGATGCCAGCTCCTTTCATTCAGTCAGTAGCTTCAATCATTTCTGGTATATGAATAACATGATGTTTTTCAATGGCAAAAATCAATGAATATTGTAAATGCACAAACAGTAATTTCTCCGCATTGCAAGGTGCAATTCTGAAATTTTTTGCTTTTTCCTGCTCCTCTTAGCATGATAAACAAGATTCAAAGAGAGTGAGATGCCAGCTCCTTTCATTCAGTCAGTAGCTTCAATCATTTCTGGATGTTTTTCAATGGCAAAAATCAATGAATATTGTAAATGCACAAACAGTAATTTCTCCGCATTGCAAGGTGCAATTCTGAAATTTTTTGCTTTTTCCTGCTCCTCTTAGCATGATAAAGAAGATTCAAAGAGAGTGAGATGCCAGCTCCTTTCATTCAGTCAGTAGCTTCAAACATTTCTGGTATATGAATAACATGATGTTTTTCAATGGCAAAAATCAATGAATATTGTAAATGCACAAACAGTAATTTCTCCGCATTGCAAGGTGCAATTCTGAAATTTTTTGCTTTTTCCTGCTCCTCTTAGCATGATAAACAAGATTCAAAGAGAGTGAGATGCCAGCTCCTTTCATTCAGTCAGTAGCTTCAATCATTTCTGGACGTTTTTCAATGGCAAAAATCAATGAATATTGTAAATGCACAAACAGTAATTTCTCCGCATTGCAAGGTGCAATTCTGAAATTTTTTGCTTTTTCCTGCTCCTCTTAGCATGATAAAGAAGATTCAAAGAGAGTGAGATGCCAGCTCCTTTCATTCAGTTAGTAGCTTCAAACATTTCTGGTATATGAATAACATGATGTTTTTCAATGGCAAAAATCAATGAATATTGTAAATGCACAAACAGTAATTTCTCCGCATTGCAAGGTGCAATTCTGAAATTTTTTGCTTTTTCCTGCTCCTCTTAGCATGATAAAGAAGATTCAAAGAGAGTGAGATGCCAGCTCCTTTCATTCAGTCAGTAGCTTCAAACATTTCTGGTATATGAATAACATGATGTTTTTCAATGGCAAAAATCAATGAATATTGTAAATGCACAAACAGTAATTTCTCCGCATTGGAAGGTGCAATTCTGAAATTTTTTGCTTTTTCCTGCTCCTCTTAGCATGATAAAGAAGATTCAAAGAGAGTGAGATGCCAGCTCCTTTCATTCAGTCAGTAGCTTCAATCATTTCTGGACGTTTTTCAATGGCAAAAATCATTGAATATTGTAAATGCACAAACAGTAATTTCTCCGCATTGCAAGGTGCAATTCTGAAATTTTTTGCTTTTTCCTGCTCCTCTTGGCATGATAAAGAAGATTCAAAGAGAGTGAGATGCCAGCTCCTTTCATTCAGTCAGTAGCTTCAATCATTTCTGGTATATGAATAACATGATGTTTTTCAATGGCAAAAATCAATGAATATTGTAAATGCACAAACAGTAATTTCTCTGCATTGCAAGGTGCAATTCTGAAATTTTTTGCTTTTTCCTGCTCCTCTTAGCATGATAAACAAGATTCAAAGAGAGTGAGATGCCAGCTCCTTTCATTCAGTCAGTAGCTTCAATCATTTCTGGACGTTTTTCAATGGCAAAAATCAATGAATATTGTAAATGCACAAACAGTAATTTCTCCGCATTGCAAGGTGCAATTCTGAAATTTTTTGCTTTTTCCTGCTCCTCTTAGCATGATAAAGAAGATTCAAAGAGAGTGAGATGCCAGCTCGTTTCATTCAGTCAGTAGCTTCAAACATTTCTGGTATATGAATAGCATGATGTTTTTCAATGGCAAAAATCAATGAATATTGTAAATGCACAAACAGTAATTTCTCCGCCTTGCAAGGTGCAATTCTGAAATTTTTTGCTTTTTCCTGCTCCTCTTAGCATGATAAAGAAGATTCAAAGAGAGTGAGATGCCAGCACCTTTCATTCAGTCAGTAGCTTCAATCATTTCTGGACGTTTTTCAATGGCAAAAATCATTGAATATTGTAAATGCACAAACAGTAATTTCTCCGCATTGCAAGGTGCAATTCTGAAATTTTTTGCTTTTTCCTGCTCCTCTTAGCATGATAAAGAAGATTCAAAGAGAGTGAGATGCCAGCTCCTTTCATTCAGTCAGTAGCTTCAATCATTTCTGGTATATGAATAACATGATGTTTTTCAATGGCAAAAATCAATGAATATTGTAAATGCACAAACAGTAATTTCTCCGCATTGCAAGGTGCAATTCTGAAATTTTTTGCTTTTTCCTGCTCCTCTTAGCATGTTAAACAAGATTCAAAGAGAGTGAGATGCCAGCTCCTTTCATTCAGTCAGTAGCTTCAATCATTTCTGGATGTTTTTCAATGGCAAAAATCAATGAATATTGTAAATGCACAAACAGTAATTTCTCCGCATTGCAAGGTGCAATTCTGAAATTTTTTGCTTTTTCCTGCTCCTCTTAGCATGATAAAGAAGATTCAAAGAGAGTGAGATGCCAGCTCCTTTCATTCAGTCAGTAGCTTCAAACATTTCTGGTATATGAATAACATGATGTTTTTCAATGGCAAAAATCAATGAATATTGTAAATGCACAAACAGTAATTTCTCCGCATTGCAAGGTGCAATTCTGAAATTTTTTGCTTTTTCCTGCTCCCCTTAGCATGATAAACAAGATTCAAAGAGAGTGAGATGCCAGCTCCTTTCATTCAGTCAGTAGCTTCAATCATTTCTGGACGTTTTTCAATGGCAAAAATCAATGAATATTGTAAATGCACAAACAGTAATTTCTCCGCATTGCAAGGTGCAATTCTGAAATTTTTTGCTTTTTCCTGCTCCTCTTAGCATGATAAAGAAGATTCAAAGAGAGTGAGATGCCAGCTCCTTTCATTCAGTTAGTAGCTTCAAACATTTCTGGTATATGAATAACATGATGTTTTTCAATGGCAAAAATCAATGAATATTGTAAATGCACAAACAGTAATTTCTCCGCATTGCAAGGTGCAATTCTGAAATTTTTTGCTTTTTCCTGCTCCTCTTAGCATGATAAAGAAGATTCAAAGAGAGTGAGATGCCAGCTCCTTTCATTCAGTCAGTAGCTTCAATCATTTCTGGACGTTTTTCAATGGCAAAAATCATTGAATATTGTAAATGCACAAACAGTAATTTCTCCGCATTGCAAGGTGCAATTCTGAAATTTTTTGCTTTTTCCTGCTCCTCTTAGCATGATAAAGAAGATTCAAAGAGAGTGAGATGCCAGCTCCTTTCATTCAGTCAGTAGCTTCAATCATTTCTGGTATATGAATAACATGATGTTTTTCAATGGCAAAAATCAATGAATATTGTAAATGCACAAACAGTAATTTCTCCGCATTGCAAGGTGCAATTCTGAAATTTTTTGCTTTTTCCTGCTCCTCTTAGCATGATAAACAAGATTCAAAGAGAGTGAGATGCCAGCTCCTTTCATTCAGTCAGTAGCTTCAATCATTTCTGGATGTTTTTCAATGGCAAAAATCAATGAATATTGTAAATGCACAAACAGTAATTTCTCCGCATTGCAAGGTGCAATTCTGAAATTTTTTGCTTTTTCCTGCTCCTCTTAGCATGATAAAGAAGATTCAAAGAGAGTGAGATGCCAGCTCCTTTCATTCAGTCAGTAGCTTCAAACATTTCTGGTATATGAATAACATGATGTTTTTCAATGGCAAAAATCAATGAATATTGTAAATGCACAAACAGTAATTTCTCCGCATTGCAAGGTGCAATTCTGAAATTTTTTGCTTTTTCCTGCTCCTCTTAGCATGATAAACAAGATTCAAAGAGAGTGAGATGCCAGCTCCTTTCATTCAGTCAGTAGCTTCAATCATTTCTGGACGTTTTTCAATGGCAAAAATCAATGAATATTGTAAATGCACAAACAGTAATTTCTCCGCATTGCAAGGTGCAATTCTGAAATTTTTTGCTTTTTCCTGCTCCTCTTAGCATGATAAAGAAGATTCAAAGAGAGTGAGATGCCAGCTCCTTTCATTCAGTTAGTAGCTTCAAACATTTCTGGTATATGAATAACATGATGTTTTTCAATGGCAAAAATCAATGAATATTGTAAATGCACAAACAGTAATTTCTCCGCATTGCAAGGTGCAATTCTGAAATTTTTTGCTTTTTCCTGCTCCTCTTAGCATGATAAAGAAGATTCAAAGAGAGTGAGATGCCAGCTCCTTTCATTCAGTCAGTAGCTTCAAACATTTCTGGTATATGAATAACATGATGTTTTTCAATGGCAAAAATCAATGAATATTGTAAATGCACAAACAGTAATTTCTCCGCATTGGAAGGTGCAATTCTGAAATTTTTTGCTTTTTCCTGCTCCTCTTAGCATGATAAAGAAGATTCAAAGAGAGTGAGATGCCAGCTCCTTTCATTCAGTCAGTAGCTTCAATCATTTCTGGACGTTTTTCAATGGCAAAAATCATTGAATATTGTAAATGCACAAACAGTAATTTCTCCGCATTGCAAGGTGCAATTCTGAAATTTTTTGCTTTTTCCTGCTCCTCTTAGCATGATAAAGAAGATTCAAAGAGAGTGAGATGCCAGCTCCTTTCATTCAGTCAGTAGCTTCAATCATTTCTGGTATATGAATAACATGATGTTTTTCAATGGCAAAAATCAATGAATATTGTAAATGCACAAACAGTAATTTCTCTGCATTGCAAGGTGCAATTCTGAAATTTTTTGCTTTTTCCTGCTCCTCTTAGCATGATAAACAAGATTCAAAGAGAGTGAGATGCCAGCTCCTTTCATTCAGTCAGTAGCTTCAATCATTTCTGGACGTTTTTCAATGGCAAAAATCAATGAATATTGTAAATGCACAAACAGTAATTTCTCCGCATTGCAAGGTGCAATTCTGAAATTTTTTGCTTTTTCCTGCTCCTCTTAGCATGATAAAGAAGATTCAAAGAGAGTGAGATGCCAGCTCGTTTCATTCAGTCAGTAGCTTCAAACATTTCTGGTATATGAATAGCATGATGTTTTTCAATGGCAAAAATCAATGAATATTGTAAATGCACAAACAGTAATTTCTCCGCCTTGCAAGGTGCAATTCTGAAATTTTTTGCTTTTTCCTGCTCCTCTTAGCATGATAAAGAAGATTCAAAGAGAGTGAGATGCCAGCTCCTTTCATTCAGTCAGTAGCTTCAATCATTTCTGGACGTTTTTCAATGGCAAAAATCATTGAATATTGTAAATGCACAAACAGTAATTTCTCCGCATTGCAAGGTGCAATTCTGAAATTTTTTGCTTTTTCCTGCTCCTCTTAGCATGATAAAGAAGATTCAAAGAGAGTGAGATGCCAGCTCCTTTCATTCAGTCAGTAGCTTCAATCATTTCTGGTATATGAATAACATGATGTTTTTCAATGGCAAAAATCAATGAATATTGTAAATGCACAAACAGTAATTTCTCCGCATTGCAAGGTGCAATTCTGAAATTTTTTGCTTTTTCCTGCTCCTCTTAGCATGATAAACAAGATTCAAAGAGAGTGAGATGCCAGCTCCTTTCATTCAGTCAGTAGCTTCAATCATTTCTGGATGTTTTTCAATGGCAAAAATCAATGAATATTGTAAATGCACAAACAGTAATTTCTCCGCATTGCAAGGTGCAATTCTGAAATTTTTTGCTTTTTCCTGCTCCTCTTAGCATGATAAAGAAGATTCAAAGAGAGTGAGATGCCAGCTCCTTTCATTCAGTTAGTAGCTTCAAACATTTCTGGTATATGAATAACATGATGTTTTTCAATGGCAAAAATCAATGAATATTGTAAATGCACAAACAGTAATTTCTCCGCATTGCAAGGTGCAATTCTGAAATTTTTTGCTTTTTCCTGCTCCTCTTAGCATGATAAAGAAGATTCAAAGAGAGTGAGATGCCAGCTCCTTTCATTCAGTCAGTAGCTTCAATCATTTCTGGACGTTTTTCAATGGCAAAAATCAATGAATATTGTAAATGCACAAACAGTAATTTCTCCGCATTGCAAGGTGCAATTCTGAAATTTTTTGCTTTTTCCTGCTCCTCTTAGCATGATAAACAAGATTCAAAGAGAGTGAGATGCCAGCTCCTTTCATTCAGTCAGTAGCTTCAATCATTTCTGGACGTTTTTCAATGGCAAAAATCAATGAATATTGTAAATGCACAAACAGTAATTTCTCCGCATTGCAAGGTGCAATTCTGAAATTTTTTGCTTTTTCCTGCTCCTCTTAGCATGATAAAGAAGATTCAAAGAGAGTGAGATGCCAGCTCCTTTCATTCAGTCAGTAGCTTCAATCATTTCTGGACGTTTTTCAATGGCAAAAATCAATGAATATTGTAAATGCACAAACAGTAATTTCTCCGCATTGCAAGGTGCAATTCTGAAATTTTTTGCTTTTTCCTGCTCCTCTTAGCATGATAAACAAGATTCAAAGAGAGTGAGATGCCAGCTCCTTTCATTCAGTCAGTAGCTTCAATCATTTCTGGACGTTTTTCAATGGCAAAAATCAATGAATATTGTAAATGCACAAACAGTAATTTCTCCGCATTGCAAGGTGCAATTCTGAAATTTTTTGCTTTTTCCTGCTCCTCTTAGCATGATAAAGAAGATTCAAAGAGAGTGAGATGCCAGCTCCTTTCATTCAGTCAGTAGCTTCAAACATTTCTGGTATATGAATAGCATGATGTTTTTCAATGGCAAAAATCAATGAATATTGTAAATGCACAAACAGTAATTTCTCCGCCTTGCAAGGTGTAATTCTGAAATTTTTTGCTTTTTCCTGCTCCTCTTAGCATGATAAAGAAGATTCAAAGAGAGTGAGATGCCAGCTCCTTTCATTCAGTCAGTAGCTTCAATCATTTCTGGACGTTTTTCAATGGCAAAAATCATTGAATATTGTAAATGCACAAACAGTAATTTCTCCGCATTGCAAGGTGCAATTCTGAAATTTTTTGCTTTTTCCTGCTCCTCTTAGCATGATAAAGAAGATTCAAAGAGAGTGAGATGCCAGCTCCTTTCATTCAGTCAGTAGCTTCAATCATTTCTGGTATATGAATAACATGATGTTTTTCAATGGCAAAAATCAATGAATATTGTAAATGCACAAACAGTAATTTCTCCGCATTGCAAGGTGCAATTCTGAAATTTTTTGCTTTTTCCTGCTCCTCTTAGCATGATAAACAAGATTCAAAGAGAGTGAGATGCCAGCTCCTTTCATTCAGTCAGTAGCTTCAATCATTTCTGGATGTTTTTCAATGGCAAAAATCAATGAATATTGTAAATGCACAAACAGTAATTTCTCCGCATTGCAAGGTGCAATTCTGAAATTTTTTGCTTTTTCCTGCTCCTCTTAGCATGATAAAGAAGATTCAAAGAGAGTGAGATGCCAGCTCCTTTCATTCAGTCAGTAGCTTCAAACATTTCTGGTATATGAATAACATGATGTTTTTCAATGGCAAAAATCAATGAATATTGTAAATGCACAAACAGTAATTTCTCCGCATTGCAAGGTGCAATTCTGAAATTTTTTGCTTTTTCCTGCTCCTCTTAGCATGATAAACAAGATTCAAAGAGAGTGAGATGCCAGCTCCTTTCATTCAGTCAGTAGCTTCAATCATTTCTGGACGTTTTTCAATGGCAAAAATCAATGAATATTGTAAATGCACAAACAGTAATTTCTCCGCATTGCAAGGTGCAATTCTGAAATTTTTTGCTTTTTCCTGCTCCTCTTAGCATGATAAAGAAGATTCAAAGAGAGTGAGATGCCAGCTCCTTTCATTCAGTTAGTAGCTTCAAACATTTCTGGTATATGAATAACATGATGTTTTTCAATGGCAAAAATCAATGAATATTGTAAATGCACAAACAGTAATTTCTCCGCATTGCAAGGTGCAATTCTGAAATTTTTTGCTTTTTCCTGCTCCTCTTAGCATGATAAAGAAGATTCAAAGAGAGTGAGATGCCAGCTCCTTTCATTCAGTCAGTAGCTTCAAACATTTCTGGTATATGAATAACATGATGTTTTTCAATGGCAAAAATCAATGAATATTGTAAATGCACAAACAGTAATTTCTCCGCATTGGAAGGTGCAATTCTGAAATTTTTTGCTTTTTCCTGCTCCTCTTAGCATGATAAAGAAGATTCAAAGAGAGTGAGATGCCAGCTCCTTTCATTCAGTCAGTAGCTTCAATCATTTCTGGACGTTTTTCAATGGCAAAAATCATTGAATATTGTAAATGCACAAACAGTAATTTCTCCGCATTGCAAGGTGCAATTCTGAAATTTTTTGCTTTTTCCTGCTCCTCTTGGCATGATAAAGAAGATTCAAAGAGAGTGAGATGCCAGCTCCTTTCATTCAGTCAGTAGCTTCAATCATTTCTGGTATATGAATAACATGATGTTTTTCAATGGCAAAAATCAATGAATATTGTAAATGCACAAACAGTAATTTCTCTGCATTGCAAGGTGCAATTCTGAAATTTTTTGCTTTTTCCTGCTCCTCTTAGCATGATAAACAAGATTCAAAGAGAGTGAGATGCCAGCTCCTTTCATTCAGTCAGTAGCTTCAATCATTTCTGGACGTTTTTCAATGGCAAAAATCAATGAATATTGTAAATGCACAAACAGTAATTTCTCCGCATTGCAAGGTGCAATTCTGAAATTTTTTGCTTTTTCCTGCTCCTCTTAGCATGATAAAGAAGATTCAAAGAGAGTGAGATGCCAGCTCGTTTCATTCAGTCAGTAGCTTCAAACATTTCTGGTATATGAATAGCATGATGTTTTTCAATGGCAAAAATCAATGAATATTGTAAATGCACAAACAGTAATTTCTCCGCCTTGCAAGGTGCAATTCTGAAATTTTTTGCTTTTTCCTGCTCCTCTTAGCATGATAAAGAAGATTCAAAGAGAGTGAGATGCCAGCACCTTTCATTCAGTCAGTAGCTTCAATCATTTCTGGACGTTTTTCAATGGCAAAAATCATTGAATATTGTAAATGCACAAACAGTAATTTCTCCGCATTGCAAGGTGCAATTCTGAAATTTTTTGCTTTTTCCTGCTCCTCTTAGCATGATAAAGAAGATTCAAAGAGAGTGAGATGCCAGCTCCTTTCATTCAGTCAGTAGCTTCAATCATTTCTGGTATATGAATAACATGATGTTTTTCAATGGCAAAAATCAATGAATATTGTAAATGCACAAACAGTAATTTCTCCGCATTGCAAGGTGCAATTCTGAAATTTTTTGCTTTTTCCTGCTCCTCTTAGCATGTTAAACAAGATTCAAAGAGAGTGAGATGCCAGCTCCTTTCATTCAGTCAGTAGCTTCAATCATTTCTGGATGTTTTTCAATGGCAAAAATCAATGAATATTGTAAATGCACAAACAGTAATTTCTCCGCATTGCAAGGTGCAATTCTGAAATTTTTTGCTTTTTCCTGCTCCTCTTAGCATGATAAAGAAGATTCAAAGAGAGTGAGATGCCAGCTCCTTTCATTCAGTCAGTAGCTTCAAACATTTCTGGTATATGAATAACATGATGTTTTTCAATGGCAAAAATCAATGAATATTGTAAATGCACAAACAGTAATTTCTCCGCATTGCAAGGTGCAATTCTGAAATTTTTTGCTTTTTCCTGCTCCCCTTAGCATGATAAACAAGATTCAAAGAGAGTGAGATGCCAGCTCCTTTCATTCAGTCAGTAGCTTCAATCATTTCTGGACGTTTTTCAATGGCAAAAATCAATGAATATTGTAAATGCACAAACAGT
>NW_027367847.1:0-54407 GCF_046119375.1 Phyllobates terribilis
GTGCAATTCTGAAATTTTTTGCTTTTTCCTGCTCCTCTTAGCATGATAAAGAAGATTCAAAGAGAGTGAGATGCCAGCTCCTTTCATTCAGTCAGTAGCTTCAATCATTTCTGGACGTTTTTCAATGGCAAAAATCAATGAATATTGTAAATGCACAAACAGTAATTTCTCCGCATTGCAAGGTGCAATTCTGAAATTTTTTGCTTTTTCCTGCTCCTCTTAGCATGATAAAGAAGATTCAAAGAGAGTGAGATGCCAGCTCCTTTCATTTAGTCAGTACCTTCAATCATTTCTGGACGTTTTTCAATGGCAAAAATCAATGAATATTGTAAATGCACAAACAGTAATTTCTCCGCATTGCAAGGTGCAATTCTGAAATTTTTTGCTTTTTCCCGCTCCTCTTAGCATGATAAAGAAGATTCAAAGAGAGTGAGGTGCCAGCTCCTTTCATTCAGTCAGTAGCTTCAAACATTTCTGGTATATGAATAACATGTTTTTCAATGGCAAAAATCAATGAATATTGTAAATGCACAAACAGTAATTTCTCCGCATTGCAAGGTGCAATTCTGAAATTTTTTGATTTTTCCTGCTCCTCTTAGCATGATAAAGAAGATTCAAAGAGAGTGAGATGCCAGCTCCTTTCATTCAGTCAGTACCTTCAATCATTTCTGGACGTTTTTCAATGGCAAAAATCAATGAATATTGTAAATGCACAAACAGTAATTTCTCCGCATTGCAAGGTGCAAGTCTGAAATTTTTTGCTTTTTCCTGCTCCTCTTAGCATGATAAAGAAGATTCAAAGAGAGTGAGATGCCAGCTACTTTCATTCAGTCAGTAGCTTCAATCATTTCTGGACGTTTTTCAATGGTAAAAATCAATGAATATTGTAAATGCACAAACAGTAATTTCTCCACATTGCAAGGTGCAATTCTGAAATTTTTTGCTTTTTCCTGCTCCTCTTAGCATGATAAAGAAGATTCAAAGAGAGTGAGATGCCAGCTCCTTTCATTCAGTCAGTAGCTTCAAACATTTCTGGTATATGAATAACATGATGTTTTTCAATGGCAAAAATCAATGAATATTGTAAATGCACAAACAGTAATTTCTCCGCATTGCAAGGTGCAATTCTGAAATTTTTTGCTTTTTCCTGCTCCTCTTAGCATGATAAAGAAGATTCAAAGAGAGTGAGATGCCAGCTCCTTTCATTCAGTCAGTACCTTCAATCATTTCTGGACGTTTTTCAATGGCAAAAATCAATGAATATTGTAAATGCACAAACAGTAATTTCTCCGCATTGCAAGGTGCAATTCTGAAATTTTTTGCTTTTTCCCGCTCCTCTTAGCATGATAAAGAAGATTCAAAGAGAGTGAGGTGCCAGCTCCTTTCATTCAGTCAGTAGCTTCAAACATTTCTGGTATATGAATAACATGTTTTTCAATGGCAAAAATCAATGAATATTGTAAATGCACAAACAGTAATTTCTCCGCATTGCAAGGTGCAATTCTGAAATTTTTTGCTTTTTCCTGCTCCTCTTAGCATGATAAGAAGATTCAAAGAGAGTGAGATGCCAGCTCCTTTCATTCAGTCAGTAGCTTCAATCATTTCTGGACGTTTTTCAATGGCAAAAATCAATGAATATTGTAAATGCACAAACAGCAATTTCTCCGCATTGCAAGGTGCAATTCTGAAATTTTTTGCTTTTTCCTGCTCCTCTTAGCATGATAAAGAAGATTCAAAGAGAGTGAGATGTCAGCTCCTTTCATTCAGTCAGTAGCTTCAAACATTTCTGGTATATGAATAACATGATGTTTTTCAATGGCAAAAATCAATGAATATTGTAAATGCACAAACAGTAATTTCTCCGCATTGCAAGGTGCAATTCTGAAATTTTTTGCTTTTTCCTGCTCCTCTTAGCATGATAAAGAAGATTCAAAGAGAGTGAGATGCCAGCTCCTTTCATTCAGTCAGTAGCTTCAATCATTTCTGGATGTTTTTCAATGGCAAAAATCAATGAATATTGTAAATGCACAAACAGTAATTTCTCCGCATTGCAAGGTGCAATTCTGAAATTTTTTGCTTTTTCCTGCTCCTCTTAGCATGATAAAGAAGATTCAAAGAGAGTGAGATGCCAGCTCCTTTCGTTCAGTCAGTAGCTTCAATCATTTCTGGACGTTTTTCAATGGCAAAAATCATTGAATATTATAAATGCACAAACAGTAATTTCTCCGCATTGCAAGGTGCAATTCTGAAATTTTTTGCTTTTTCCCGCTCCTCTTAGCATGATAAAGAAGATTCAAAGAGAGTGAGGTGCCAGCTCCTTTCATTCAGTCAGTAGCTTCAAACATTTCTGGTATATGAATAACATGTTTTTCAATGGCAAAAATCAATGAATATTGTAAATGCACAAACAGTAATTTCTCCGCATTGCAAGGTGCAATTCTGAAATTTTTTGCTTTTTCCTGCTCCTCTTAGCATGATAAAGAAGATTCAAAGAGAGTGAGATGCCAGCTCCTTTCATTCAGTCAGTAGCTTCAATCATTTCTGGACGTTTTTCAATGGCAAAAATCAATGAATATTGTAAATGCACAAACAGTAATTTCTCCGCATTGCAAGGTGCAATTCTGAAATTTTTTGCTTTTTCCTGCTCCTCTTAGCATGATAAAGAAGATTCAAAGAGAGTGAGATGTCAGCTCCTTTCATTCAGTCAGTAGCTTCAAACATTTCTGGTATATGAATAACATGATGTTTTTCAATGGCAAAAATCAATGAATATTGTAAATGCACAAACAGTAATTTCTCCGCATTGCAAGGTGCAATTCTGAAATTTTTTGCTTTTTCCTGCTCCTCTTAGCATGATAAAGAAGATTCAAAGAGAGTGAGATGCCAGCTCCTTTCGTTCAGTCAGTAGCTTCAATCATTTCTGGACGTTTTTCAATGGCAAAAATCATTGAATATTATAAATGCACAAACAGTAATTTCTCCGCACTGCAAGGTGCAATTCTGAAATTTTTTGCTTTTTCCTGCTCCTCTTAGCATGATAAAGAAGATTCAAAGAGAGTGAGATGCCAGCTCCTTTCGTTCAGTCAGTAGCTTCAATCATTTCTGGACGTTTTTCAATGGCAAAAATCATTGAATATTATAAATGCACAAACAGTAATTTCTCCGCATTGCAAGGTGCAATTCTGAAATTTTTTGCTTTTTCCTGCTCCTCTTAGCATGATAAAGAAGATTCAAAGAGAGTGAGATGCCAGCTCCTTTCATTCAGTCAGTAGCTTCAAACATTTCTGGTATATGAATAACATGATGTTTTTCAATGGCAAAAATCAATGAATATTGTAAATGCACAAACAGTAATTTCTCCGCATTGCAAGGTGCAATTCTGAAATTTTTTGCTTTTTCCTGCTCCTCTTAGCATGATAAAGAAGATTCAAAGAGAGTGAGATGCCAGCTCCTTTCATTCAGTCAGTAGCTTCAATCATTTCTGGATGTTTTTCAATGGCAAAAATCAATGAATATTGTAAATGCACAAACAGTAATTTCTCCGCATTGCAAGGTGCAATTCTGAAATTTTTTGCTTTTTCCTGCTCCTCTTAGCATGATAAAGAAGATTCAAAGAGAGTGAGATGCCAGCTCCTTTCATTCAGTCAGTAGCTTCAATCATTTCTGGACGTTTTTCAATGGCAAAAACCAATGAATATTGTAAATGCACAAACAGTAATTTCTCCGCATTGCAAGGTGCAATTCTGAAATTTTTTGCTTTTTCCTGCTCCTCTTAGCATGATAAAGAAGATTCAAAGAGAGTGAGATGCCAGCTCCTTTCATTCAGTCAGTACCTTCAATCATTTCTGGACGTTTTTCAATGGCAAAAATCAATGAATATTGTAAATGCACAAACAGTAATTTCTCCGCATTGCAAGGTGCAATTCTGAAATTTTTTGCTTTTTCCCGCTCCTCTTAGCATGATAAAGAAGATTCAAAGAGAGTGAGGTGCCAGCTCCTTTCATTCAGTCAGTAGCTTCAAACATTTCTGGTATATGAATAACATGTTTTTCAATGGCAAAAATCAATGAATATTGTAAATGCACAAACAGTAATTTCTCCGCATTGCAAGGTGCAATTCTGAAATTTTTTGCTTTTATCTGCTCCTCTTAGCATGATAAGAAGATTCAAAGAGAGTGAGATGCCAGCTCCTTTCATTCAGTCAGTAGCTTCAATCATTTCTGGACGTTTTTCAATGGCAAAAATCAATGAATATTGTAAATGCACAAACAGTAATTTCTCCGCATTGCAAGGTGCAATTCTGAAAGTTTTTGCTTTTTCCCGCTCCTCTTAGCATGATAAAGAAGATTCAAAGAGAGTGAGGTGCCAGCTCCTTTCATTCAGTCAGTAGCTTCAAACATTTCTGGTATATGAATAACATGTTTTTCAATGGCAAAAATCAATGAATATTGTAAATGCACAAACAGTAATTTCTCCGCATTGCAAGGTGCAATTCTGAAATTTTTTGATTTTTCCTGCTCCTCTTAGCATGATAAAGAAGATTCAAAGAGAGTGAGATGCCAGCTCCTTTCATTCAGTCAGTAGGTTCAATCATTTCTGGATGTTTTTCAATGGCAAAAATCAATGAATATTGTAAATGCACAAACTGTAATTTCTCCGCATTGCAAGGTGCAATTCTGAAATTTTTTGCTTTTTCCTGCTCCTCTTAGCATGATAAAGAAGATTCAAAGAGAGTGAGATGCCAGCTCCTTTCATTCAGTCAGTAGCTTCAATCATTTCTGGACGTTTTTCAGTGGCAAAAATCAATGAATATTGTAAATGCACAAACAGTAATTTCTCCGCATTGCAAGGTGCAATTCTGAAATTTTTTGCTTTTTCCTGCTCCTCTTAGCATGATAAAGAAGATTCAAAGAGAGTGAGATGCCAGCTCCTTTCATTCAGTCAGTACCTTCAATCATTTCTGGACGTTTTTCAATGGCAAAAATCAATGAATATTGTAAATGCACAAACAGTAATTTCTCCGCATTGCAAGGTGCAAGTCTGAAATTTTTTGCTTTTTCCTGCTCCTCTTAGCATGATAAAGAAGATTCAAAGAGAGTGAGATGCCAGCTACTTTCATTCAGTCAGTAGCTTCAATCATTTCTGGACGTTTTTCAATGGTAAAAATCAATGAATATTGTAAATGCACAAACAGTAATTTCTCCACATTGCAAGGTGCAATTCTGAAATTTTTTGCTTTTTCCTGCTCCTCTTAGCATGATAAAGAAGATTCAAAGAGAGTGAGATGCCAGCTCCTTTCATTCAGTCAGTAGCTTCAAACATTTCTGGTATATGAATAACATGATGTTTTTCAATGGCAAAAATCAATGAATATTGTAAATGCACAAACAGTAATTTCTCCGCATTGCAAGGTGCAATTCTGAAATTTTTTGCTTTTTCCTGCTCCTCTTAGCATGATAAAGAAGATTCAAAGAGAGTGAGATGCCAGCTCCTTTCATTCAGTCAGTACCTTCAATCATTTCTGGACGTTTTTCAATGGCAAAAATCAATGAATATTGTAAATGCACAAACAGTAATTTCTCCGCATTGCAAGGTGCAATTCTGAAATTTTTTGCTTTTTCCCGCTCCTCTTAGCATGATAAAGAAGATTCAAAGAGAGTGAGGTGCCAGCTCCTTTCATTCAGTCAGTAGCTTCAAACATTTCTGGTATATGAATAACATGTTTTTCAATGGCAAAAATCAATGAATATTGTAAATGCACAAACAGTAATTTCTCCGCATTGCAAGGTGCAATTCTGAAATTTTTTGCTTTTTCCTGCTCCTCTTAGCATGATAAGAAGATTCAAAGAGAGTGAGATGCCAGCTCCTTTCATTCAGTCAGTAGCTTCAATCATTTCTGGACGTTTTTCAATGGCAAAAATCAATGAATATTGTAAATGCACAAACAGCAATTTCTCCGCATTGCAAGGTGCAATTCTGAAATTTTTTGCTTTTTCCTGCTCCTCTTAGCATGATAAAGAAGATTCAAAGAGAGTGAGATGTCAGCTCCTTTCATTCAGTCAGTAGCTTCAAACATTTCTGGTATATGAATAACATGATGTTTTTCAATGGCAAAAATCAATGAATATTGTAAATGCACAAACAGTAATTTCTCCGCATTGCAAGGTGCAATTCTGAAATTTTTTGCTTTTTCCTGCTCCTCTTAGCATGATAAAGAAGATTCAAAGAGAGTGAGATGCCAGCTCCTTTCATTCAGTCAGTAGCTTCAATCATTTCTGGATGTTTTTCAATGGCAAAAATCAATGAATATTGTAAATGCACAAACAGTAATTTCTCCGCATTGCAAGGTGCAATTCTGAAATTTTTTGCTTTTTCCTGCTCCTCTTAGCATGATAAAGAAGATTCAAAGAGAGTGAGATGCCAGCTCCTTTCGTTCAGTCAGTAGCTTCAATCATTTCTGGACGTTTTTCAATGGCAAAAATCATTGAATATTATAAATGCACAAACAGTAATTTCTCCGCATTGCAAGGTGCAATTCTGAAATTTTTTGCTTTTTCCCGCTCCTCTTAGCATGATAAAGAAGATTCAAAGAGAGTGAGGTGCCAGCTCCTTTCATTCAGTCAGTAGCTTCAAACATTTCTGGTATATGAATAACATGTTTTTCAATGGCAAAAATCAATGAATATTGTAAATGCACAAACAGTAATTTCTCCGCATTGCAAGGTGCAATTCTGAAATTTTTTGCTTTTTCCTGCTCCTCTTAGCATGATAAAGAAGATTCAAAGAGAGTGAGATGCCAGCTCCTTTCATTCAGTCAGTAGCTTCAATCATTTCTGGACGTTTTTCAATGGCAAAAATCAATGAATATTGTAAATGCACAAACAGTAATTTCTCCGCATTGCAAGGTGCAATTCTGAAATTTTTTGCTTTTTCCTGCTCCTCTTAGCATGATAAAGAAGATTCAAAGAGAGTGAGATGTCAGCTCCTTTCATTCAGTCAGTAGCTTCAAACATTTCTGGTATATGAATAACATGATGTTTTTCAATGGCAAAAATCAATGAATATTGTAAATGCACAAACAGTAATTTCTCCGCATTGCAAGGTGCAATTCTGAAATTTTTTGCTTTTTCCTGCTCCTCTTAGCATGATAAAGAAGATTCAAAGAGAGTGAGATGCCAGCTCCTTTCGTTCAGTCAGTAGCTTCAATCATTTCTGGACGTTTTTCAATGGCAAAAATCATTGAATATTATAAATGCACAAACAGTAATTTCTCCGCACTGCAAGGTGCAATTCTGAAATTTTTTGCTTTTTCCTGCTCCTCTTAGCATGATAAAGAAGATTCAAAGAGAGTGAGATGCCAGCTCCTTTCGTTCAGTCAGTAGCTTCAATCATTTCTGGACGTTTTTCAATGGCAAAAATCATTGAATATTATAAATGCACAAACAGTAATTTCTCCGCATTGCAAGGTGCAATTCTGAAATTTTTTGCTTTTTCCTGCTCCTCTTAGCATGATAAAGAAGATTCAAAGAGAGTGAGATGCCAGCTCCTTTCATTCAGTCAGTAGCTTCAAACATTTCTGGTATATGAATAACATGATGTTTTTCAATGGCAAAAATCAATGAATATTGTAAATGCACAAACAGTAATTTCTCCGCATTGCAAGGTGCAATTCTGAAATTTTTTGCTTTTTCCTGCTCCTCTTAGCATGATAAAGAAGATTCAAAGAGAGTGAGATGCCAGCTCCTTTCATTCAGTCAGTAGCTTCAATCATTTCTGGATGTTTTTCAATGGCAAAAATCAATGAATATTGTAAATGCACAAACAGTAATTTCTCCGCATTGCAAGGTGCAATTCTGAAATTTTTTGCTTTTTCCTGCTCCTCTTAGCATGATAAAGAAGATTCAAAGAGAGTGAGATGCCAGCTCCTTTCATTCAGTCAGTAGCTTCAATCATTTCTGGACGTTTTTCAATGGCAAAAACCAATGAATATTGTAAATGCACAAACAGTAATTTCTCCGCATTGCAAGGTGCAATTCTGAAATTTTTTGCTTTTTCCTGCTCCTCTTAGCATGATAAAGAAGATTCAAAGAGAGTGAGATGCCAGCTCCTTTCATTCAGTCAGTACCTTCAATCATTTCTGGACGTTTTTCAATGGCAAAAATCAATGAATATTGTAAATGCACAAACAGTAATTTCTCCGCATTGCAAGGTGCAATTCTGAAATTTTTTGCTTTTTCCCGCTCCTCTTAGCATGATAAAGAAGATTCAAAGAGAGTGAGGTGCCAGCTCCTTTCATTCAGTCAGTAGCTTCAAACATTTCTGGTATATGAATAACATGTTTTTCAATGGCAAAAATCAATGAATATTGTAAATGCACAAACAGTAATTTCTCCGCATTGCAAGGTGCAATTCTGAAATTTTTTGCTTTTATCTGCTCCTCTTAGCATGATAAGAAGATTCAAAGAGAGTGAGATGCCAGCTCCTTTCATTCAGTCAGTAGCTTCAATCATTTCTGGATGTTTTTCAATGGCAAAAATCAATGAATATTGTAAATGCACAAACAGCAATTTCTCCGCATTGCAAGGTGCAATTCTGAAATTTTTTGCTTTTTCCTGCTCCTCTTAGCATGATAAAGAAGATTCAAAGAGAGTGAGATGTCAGCTCCTTTCATTCAGTCAGTAGCTTCAAACATTTCTGGTATATGAATAACATGATGTTTTTCAATGGCAAAAATCAATGAATATTGTAAATGCACAAACAGTAATTTCTCCGCATTGCAAGGTGCAATTCTGAAATTTTTTGCTTTTTCCTGCTCCTCTTAGCATGATAAAGAAGATTCAAAGAGAGTGAGATGCCAGCTCCTTTCATTCAGTCAGTAGCTTCAATCATTTCTGGATGTTTTTCAATGGCAAAAATCAATGAATATTGTAAATGCACAAACAGTAATTTCTCCGCATTGCAAGGTGCAATTCTGAAATTTTTTGCTTTTTCCTGCTCCTCTTAGCATGATAAAGAAGATTCAAAGAGAGTGAGATGCCAGCTCCTTTCGTTCAGTCAGTAGCTTCAATCATTTCTGGACGTTTTTCAATGGCAAAAATCATTGAATATTATAAATGCACAAACAGTAATTTCTCCGCATTGCAAGGTGCAATTCTGAAATTTTTTGCTTTTTCCCGCTCCTCTTAGCATGATAAAGAAGATTCAAAGAGAGTGAGGTGCCAGCTCCTTTCATTCAGTCAGTAGCTTCAAACATTTCTGGTATATGAATAACATGTTTTTCAATGGCAAAAATCAATGAATATTGTAAATGCACAAACAGTAATTTCTCCGCATTGCAAGGTGCAATTCTGAAATTTTTTGCTTTTTCCTTCTCCTCTTAGCATGATAAAGAAGATTCAAAGAGAGTGAGATGCCAGCTCCTTTCATTCAGTCAGTAGCTTCAATCATTTCTGGACGTTTTTCAATGGCAAAAATCAATGAATATTGTAAATGCACAAACAGTAATTTCTCCGCATTGCAAGGTGCAATTCTGAAATTTTTTGCTTTTTCCTGCTCCTCTTAGCATGATAAAGAAGATTCAAAGAGAGTGAGATGTCAGCTCCTTTCATTCAGTCAGTAGCTTCAAACATTTCTGGTATATGAATAACATGATGTTTTTCAATGGCAAAAATCAATGAATATTGTAAATGCACAAACAGTAATTTCTCCGCATTGCAAGGTGCAATTCTGAAATTTTTTGCTTTTTCCTGCTCCTCTTAGCATGATAAAGAAGATTCAAAGAGAGTGAGATGCCAGCTCCTTTCATTCAGTCAGTAGCTTCAATCATTTCTGGATGTTTTTCAATGGCAAAAATCAATGAATATTGTAAATGCACAAACAGTAATTTCTCCGCATTGCAAGGTGCAATTCTGAAATTTTTTGCTTTTTCCTGCTCCTCTTAGCATGATAAAGAAGATTCAAAGAGAGTGAGATGCCAGCTCCTTTCGTTCAGTCAGTAGCTTCAATCATTTCTGGACGTTTTTCAATGGCAAAAATCATTGAATATTATAAATGCACAAACAGTAATTTCTCCGCATTGCAAGGTGCAATTCTGAAATTTTTTGCTTTTTCCTGCTCCTCTTAGCATGATAAAGAAGATTCAAAGAGAGTGAGATGCCAGCTCCTTTCGTTCAGTCAGTAGCTTCAATCATTTCTGGACGTTTTTCAATGGCAAAAATCATTGAATATTATAAATGCACAAACAGTAATTTCTCCGCATTGCAAGGTGCAATTCTGAAATTTTTTACTTTTTCCTGCTCCTCTTAGCATGATAAAGAAGATTCAAAGAGAGTGAGATGCCAGCTCCTTTCATTCAGTCAGTAGCTTCAATCATTTCTGGCATATGAATAACATGATGTTTTTCAATGGCAAAAATCAATGAATATTGTAAATGCACAAACAGTAATTTCTCCGCATTGCAAGGTGCAATTCTGAAATTTTTTGCTTTTTCCTGCTCCTCTTAGCATGATAAAGAAGATTCAAAGAGAGTGAGATGCCAGCTCCTTTCATTCAGTCAGTAGCTTCAAACATTTCTGGTATATGAATAACATGATGTTTTTCAATGGCAAAAATCAATGAATATTGTAAATGCACAAACAGTAATTTCTCCGCATTGCAAGGTGCAAGTCTGAAATTTTTTGCTTTTTCCTGCTCCTCTTAGCATGATAAAGAAGATTCAAAGAGAGTGAGATGCCAGCTACTTTCATTCAGTCAGTAGCTTCAATCATTTCTGGACGTTTTTCAATGGTAAAAATCAATGAATATTGTAAATGCACAAACAGTAATTTCTCCACATTGCAAGGTGCAATTCTGAAATTTTTTGCTTTTTCCTGCTCCTCTTAGCATGATAAAGAAGATTCAAAGAGAGTGAGATGCCAGCTCCTTTCATTCAGTCAGTAGCTTCAAACATTTCTGGTATATGAATAACATGATGTTTTTCAATGGCAAAAATCAATGAATATTGTAAATGCACAAACAGTAATTTCTCCGCATTGCAAGGTGCAATTCTGAAATTTTTTGCTTTTTCCTGCTCCTCTTAGCATGATAAAGAAGATTCAAAGAGAGTGAGAAGCCAGCTCCTTTCATTCAGTCAGTAGCTTCAAACATTTCTGGTATATGAATAACATGATGTTTTTCAATGGCAAAAATCAATGAATATTGTAAATGCACAAACAGTAATTTCTCCGCATTGCAAGGTGCAATTCTGAAATTTTTTGCTTTTTCCTGCTCCTCTTAGCATGATAAGAAGATTCAAAGAGAGTGAGATGCCAGCTCCTTTCATTCAGTCAGTAGCTTCAATCATTTCTGGACGTTTTTCAATGGCAAAAATCAATGAATATTGTAAATGCACAAACAGCAATTTCTCCGCATTGCAAGGTGCAATTCTGAAATTTTTTGATTTTTCCTGCTCCTCTTAGCATGATAAAGAAGATTCAAAGAGAGTGAGATGTCAGCTCCTTTCATTCAGTCAGTAGCTTCAAACATTTCTGGTATATGAATAACATGATGTTTTTCAATGGCAAAAATCAATGAATATTGTAAATGCACAAACAGTAATTTCTCCGCATTGCAAGGTGCAATTCTGAAATTTTTTGCTTTTTCCTGCTCCTCTTAGCATGATAAAGAAGATTCAAAGAGAGTGAGATGCCAGCTCCTTTCATTCAGTCAGTAGCTTCAATCATTTCTGGATGTTTTTCAATGGCAAAAATCAATGAATATTGTAAATGCACAAACAGTAATTTCTCCGCATTGCAAGGTGCAATTCTGAAATTTTTTGCTTTTTCCTGCTCCTCTTAGCATGATAAAGAAGATTCAAAGAGAGTGAGATGCCAGCTCCTTTCGTTCAGTCAGTAGCTTCAATCATTTCTGGACGTTTTTCAATGGCAAAAATCATTGAATATTATAAATGCACAAACAGTAATTTCTCCGCATTGCAAGGTGCAATTCTGAAATTTTTTGCTTTTTCCCGCTCCTCTTAGCATGATAAAGAAGATTCAAAGAGAGTGAGGTGCCAGCTCCTTTCATTCAGTCAGTAGCTTCAAACATTTCTGGTATATGAATAACATGTTTTTCAATGGCAAAAATCAATGAATATTGTAAATGCACAAACAGTAATTTCTCCGCATTGCAAGGTGCAATTCTGAAATTTTTTGCTTTTTCCTGCTCCTCTTAGCATGATAAAGAAGATTCAAAGAGAGTGAGATGCCAGCTCCTTTCATTCAGTCAGTAGCTTCAATCATTTCTGGACGTTTTTCAATGGCAAAAATCAATGAATATTGTAAATGCACAAACAGTAATTTCTCCGCATTGCAAGGTGCAATTCTGAAATTTTTTGCTTTTTCCTGCTCCTCTTAGCATGATAAAGAAGATTCAAAGAGAGTGAGATGTCAGCTCCTTTCATTCAGTCAGTAGCTTCAAACATTTCTGGTATATGAATAACATGATGTTTTTCAATGGCAAAAATCAATGAATATTGTAAATGCACAAACAGTAATTTCTCCGCATTGCAAGGTGCAATTCTGAAATTTTTTGCTTTTTCCTGCTCCTCTTAGCATGATAAAGAAGATTCAAAGAGAGTGAGATGCCAGCTCCTTTCATTCAGTCAGTAGCTTCAATCATTTCTGGATGTTTTTCAATGGCAAAAATCAATGAATATTGTAAATGCACAAACAGTAATTTCTCCGCATTGCAAGGTGCAATTCTGAAATTTTTTGCTTTTTCCTGCTCCTCTTAGCATGATAAAGAAGATTCAAAGAGAGTGAGATGCCAGCTCCTTTCGTTCAGTCAGTAGCTTCAATCATTTCTGGACGTTTTTCAATGGCAAAAATCATTGAATATTATAAATGCACAAACAGTAATTTCTCCGCATTGCAAGGTGCAATTCTGAAATTTTTTGCTTTTTCCTGCTCCTCTTAGCATGATAAAGAAGATTCAAAGAGAGTGAGATGCCAGCTCCTTTCGTTCAGTCAGTAGCTTCAATCATTTCTGGACGTTTTTCAATGGCAAAAATCATTGAATATTATAAATGCACAAACAGTAATTTCTCCGCATTGCAAGGTGCAATTCTGAAATTTTTTACTTTTTCCTGCTCCTCTTAGCATGATAAAGAAGATTCAAAGAGAGTGAGATGCCAGCTCCTTTCATTCAGTCAGTAGCTTCAATCATTTCTGGCATATGAATAACATGATGTTTTTCAATGGCAAAAATCAATGAATATTGTAAATGCACAAACAGTAATTTCTCCGCATTGCAAGGTGCAATTCTGAAATTTTTTGCTTTTTCCTGCTCCTCTTAGCATGATAAAGAAGATTCAAAGAGAGTGAGATGCCAGCTCCTTTCATTCAGTCAGTAGCTTCAAACATTTCTGGTATATGAATAACATGATGTTTTTCAATGGCAAAAATCAATGAATATTGTAAATGCACAAACAGTAATTTCTCCGCATTGCAAGGTGCAAGTCTGAAATTTTTTGCTTTTTCCTACTCCTCTTAGCATGATAAAGAAGATTCAAAGAGAGTGAGATGCCAGCTACTTTCATTCAGTCAGTAGCTTCAATCATTTCTGGACGTTTTTCAATGGTAAAAATCAATGAATATTGTAAATGCACAAACAGTAATTTCTCCACATTGCAAGGTGCAATTCTGAAATTTTTTGCTTTTTCCTGCTCCTCTTAGCATGATAAAGAAGATTCAAAGAGAGTGAGATGCCAGCTCCTTTCATTCAGTCAGTAGCTTCAAACATTTCTGGTATATGAATAACATGATGTTTTTCAATGGCAAAAATCAATGAATATTGTAAATGCACAAACAGTAATTTCTCCGCATTGCAAGGTGCAATTCTGAAATTTTTTGCTTTTTCCTGCTCCTCTTAGCATGATAAAGAAGATTCAAAGAGAGTGAGATGCCAGCTCCTTTCATTCAGTCAGTAGCTTCAATCATTTCTGGATGTTTTTCAATGGCAAAAATCAATGAATATTGTAAATGCAAAAACTGTAATTTCTCCGCATTGCAAGGTGCAATTCTGAAATTTTTTGCTTTTTCCTGCTCCTCTTAGCATGATAAAGAAGATTCAAAGAGAGTGAGATGCCAGCTCCTTTCATTCAGTCAGTAGCTTCAATCATTTCTGGACGTTTTTCAATGGCAAAAACCAATGAATATTGTAAATGCACAAACAGTAATTTCTCCGCATTGCAAGGTGCAATTCTGAAATTTTTTGCTTTTTCCTGCTCCTCTTAGCATGATAAAGAAGATTCAAAGAGAGTGAGATGCCAGCTCCTTTCATTCAGTCAGTACCTTCAATCATTTCTGGACGTTTTTCAATGGCAAAAATCAATGAATATTGTAAATGCACAAACAGTAATTTCTCCGCATTGCAAGGTGCAATTCTGAAATTTTTTGCTTTTTCCTGCTCCTCTTAGCATGATAAAGAAGATTCAAAGAGAGTGAGATGCCAGCTCCTTTCATTCAGTCAGTAGCTTCAAACATTTCTGGTATATGAATAACATGATGTTTTTCAATGGCAAAAATCAATGAATATTGTAAATGCACAAACAGTAATTTCTCCGCATTGCAAGGTGCAATTCTGAAATTTTTTGCTTTTTCCTGCTCCTCTTAGCATGATAAAGAAGATTCAAAGAGAGTGAGATGCCAGCTCCTTTCATTCAGTCAGTAGCTTCAATCATTTCTGGATGTTTTTCAATGGCAAAAATCAATGAATATTGTAAATGCACAAACAGTAATTTCTCCGCATTGCAAGGTGCAATTCTGAAATTTTTTGCTTTTTCCTGCTCCTCTTAGCATGATAAAGAAGATTCAAAGAGAGTGAGATGTCAGCTCCTTTCATTCAGTCAGTAGCTTCAAACATTTCTGGTATATGAATAACATGATGTTTTTCAATGGCAAAAATCAATGAATATTGTAAATGCACAAACAGTAATTTCTCCGCATTGCAAGGTGCAATTCTGAAATTTTTTGCTTTTTCCTGCTCCTCTTAGCATGATAAAGAAGATTCAAAGAGAGTGAGATGCCAGCTCCTTTCGTTCAGTCAGTAGCTTCAATCATTTCTGGACGTTTTTCAATGGCAAAAATCATTGAATATTATAAATGCACAAACAGTAATTTCTCCGCATTGCAAGGTGCAATTCTGAATTTTTTTTTACTTTTTCCTGCTCCTCTTAGCATGATAAAGAAGATTCAAAGAGAGTGAGATGCCAGCTCCTTTCATTCAGTCAGTAGCTTCAATCATTTCTGGTATATGAATAACATGATGTTTTTCAATGGCAAAAATCAATGAATATTGTAAATGCACAAACAGTAATTTCTCCGCATTGCAAGGTGCAAGTCTGAAATTTTTTGCTTTTTCCTGCTCCTCTTAGCATGATAAAGAAGATTCAAAGAGAGTGAGATGCCAGCTACTTTCATTCAGTCAGTAGCTTCAATCATTTCTGGACGTTTTTCAATGGTAAAAATCAATGAATATTGTAAATGCACAAACAGTAATTTCTCCACATTGCAAGGTGCAATTCTGAAATTTTTTGCTTTTTCCTGCTCCTCTTAGCATGATAAAGAAGATTCAAAGAGAGTGAGATGCCAGCTCCTTTCATTCAGTCAGTAGCTTCAAACATTTCTGGTATATGAATAACATGATGTTTTTCAATGGCAAAAATCAATGAATATTGTAAATGCACAAACAGTAATTTCTCCGCATTGCAAGGTGCAATTCTGAAATTTTTTGCTTTTTCCTGCTCCTCTTAGCATGATAAAGAAGATTCAAAGAGAGTGAGGTGCCAGCTCCTTTCATTCAGTCAGTAGCTTCAAACATTTCTGGTATATGAATAACATGTTTTTCAATGGCAAAAATCAATGAATATTGTAAATGCACAAACAGTAATTTCTCCGCATTGCAAGGTGCAATTCTGAAATTTTTTGCTTTTTCCTGCTCCTCTTAGCATGATAAAGAAGATTCAAAGAGAGTGAGAAGCCAGCTCCTTTCATTCAGTCAGTAGCTTCAAACATTTCTGGTATATGAATAACATGATGTTTTTCAATGGCAAAAATCAATGAATATTGTAAATGCACAAACAGTAATTTCTCCGCATTGCAAGGTGCAATTCTGAAATTTTTTGCTTTTTCCTGCTCCTCTTAGCATGATAAGAAGATTCAAAGAGAGTGAGATGCCAGCTCCTTTCATTCAGTCAGTAGCTTCAATCATTTCTGGACGTTTTTCAATGGCAAAAATCAATGAATATTGTAAATGCACAAACAGCAATTTCTCCGCATTGCAAGGTGCAATTCTGAAATTTTTTGATTTTTCCTGCTCCTCTTAGCATGATAAAGAAGATTCAAAGAGAGTGAGATGTCAGCTCCTTTCATTCAGTCAGTAGCTTCAAACATTTCTGGTATATGAATAACATGATGTTTTTCAATGGCAAAAATCAATGAATATTGTAAATGCACAAACAGTAATTTCTCCGCATTGCAAGGTGCAATTCTGAAATTTTTTGCTTTTTCCTGCTCCTCTTAGCATGATAAAGAAGATTCAAAGAGAGTGAGATGCCAGCTCCTTTCATTCAGTCAGTAGCTTCAATCATTTCTGGATGTTTTTCAATGGCAAAAATCAATGAATATTGTAAATGCACAAACAGTAATTTCTCCGCATTGCAAGGTGCAATTCTGAAATTTTTTGCTTTTTCCTGCTCCTCTTAGCATGATAAAGAAGATTCAAAGAGAGTGAGATGCCAGCTCCTTTCGTTCAGTCAGTAGCTTCAATCATTTCTGGACGTTTTTCAATGGCAAAAATCATTGAATATTATAAATGCACAAACAGTAATTTCTCCGCATTGCAAGGTGCAATTCTGAAATTTTTTGCTTTTTCCCGCTCCTCTTAGCATGATAAAGAAGATTCAAAGAGAGTGAGGTGCCAGCTCCTTTCATTCAGTCAGTAGCTTCAAACATTTCTGGTATATGAATAACATGTTTTTCAATGGCAAAAATCAATGAATATTGTAAATGCACAAACAGTAATTTCTCCGCATTGCAAGGTGCAATTCTGAAATTTTTTGCTTTTTCCTGCTCCTCTTAGCATGATAAAGAAGATTCAAAGAGAGTGAGATGCCAGCTCCTTTCATTCAGTCAGTAGCTTCAATCATTTCTGGACGTTTTTCAATGGCAAAAATCAATGAATATTGTAAATGCACAAACAGTAATTTCTCCGCATTGCAAGGTGCAATTCTGAAATTTTTTGCTTTTTCCTGCTCCTCTTAGCATGATAAAGAAGATTCAAAGAGAGTGAGATGTCAGCTCCTTTCATTCAGTCAGTAGCTTCAAACATTTCTGGTATATGAATAACATGATGTTTTTCAATGGCAAAAATCAATGAATATTGTAAATGCACAAACAGTAATTTCTCCGCATTGCAAGGTGCAATTCTGAAATTTTTTGCTTTTTCCTGCTCCTCTTAGCATGATAAAGAAGATTCAAAGAGAGTGAGATGCCAGCTCCTTTCATTCAGTCAGTAGCTTCAATCATTTCTGGATGTTTTTCAATGGCAAAAATCAATGAATATTGTAAATGCACAAACAGTAATTTCTCCGCATTGCAAGGTGCAATTCTGAAATTTTTTGCTTTTTCCTGCTCCTCTTAGCATGATAAAGAAGATTCAAAGAGAGTGAGATGCCAGCTCCTTTCGTTCAGTCAGTAGCTTCAATCATTTCTGGACGTTTTTCAATGGCAAAAATCATTGAATATTATAAATGCACAAACAGTAATTTCTCCGCATTGCAAGGTGCAATTCTGAAATTTTTTACTTTTTCCTGCTCCTCTTAGCATGATAAAGAAGATTCAAAGAGAGTGAGATGCCAGCTCCTTTCATTCAGTCAGTAGCTTCAATCATTTCTGGCATATGAATAACATGATGTTTTTCAATGGCAAAAATCAATGAATATTGTAAATGCACAAACAGTAATTTCTCCGCATTGCAAGGTGCAATTCTGAAATTTTTTGCTTTTTCCTGCTCCTCTTAGCATGATAAAGAAGATTCAAAGAGAGTGAGATGCCAGCTCCTTTCATTCAGTCAGTAGCTTCAAACATTTCTGGTATATGAATAACATGATGTTTTTCAATGGCAAAAATCAATGAATATTGTAAATGCACAAACAGTAATTTCTCCGCATTGCAAGGTGCAAGTCTGAAATTTTTTGCTTTTTCCTACTCCTCTTAGCATGATATAGAAGATTCAAAGAGAGTGAGATGCCAGCTACTTTCATTCAGTCAGTAGCTTCAATCATTTCTGGACGTTTTTCAATGGTAAAAATCAATGAATATTGTAAATGCACAAACAGTAATTTCTCCACATTGCAAGGTGCAATTCTGAAATTTTTTGCTTTTTCCTGCTCCTCTTAGCATGATAAAGAAGATTCAAAGAGAGTGAGATGCCAGCTCCTTTCATTCAGTCAGTAGCTTCAAACATTTCTGGTATATGAATAACATGATGTTTTTCAATGGCAAAAATCAATGAATATTGTAAATGCACAAACAGTAATTTCTCCGCATTGCAAGGTGCAATTCTGAAATTTTTTGCTTTTTCCTGCTCCTCTTAGCATGATAAAGAAGATTCAAAGAGAGTGAGATGCCAGCTCCTTTCATTCAGTCAGTAGCTTCAAACATTTCTGGTATATGAATAACATGATGTTTTTCAATGGCAAAAATCAATGAATATTGTAAATGCACAAACAGTAATTTCTCCGCATTGCAAGGTGCAAGTCTGAAATTTTTTGCTTTTTCCTGCTCCTCTTAGCATGATAAAGAAGATTCAAAGAGAGTGAGATGCCAGCTACTTTCATTCAGTCAGTAGCTTCAATCATTTCTGGACGTTTTTCAATGGTAAAAATCAATGAATATTGTAAATGCACAAACAGTAATTTCTCCACATTGCAAGGTGCAATTCTGAAATTTTTTGCTTTTTCCTGCTCCTCTTAGCATGATAAAGAAGATTCAAAGAGAGTGAGATGCCAGCTCCTTTCATTCAGTCAGTAGCTTCAAACATTTCTGGTATATGAATAACATGATGTTTTTCAATGGCAAAAATCAATGAATATTGTAAATGCACAAACAGTAATTTCTCCGCATTGCAAGGTGCAATTCTGAAATTTTTTGCTTTTTCCTGCTCCTCTTAGCATGATAAAGAAGATTCAAAGAGAGTGAGATGCCAGCTCCTTTCATTCAGTCAGTAGCTTCAATCATTTCTGGATGTTTTTCAATGGCAAAAATCAATGAATATTGTAAATGCAAAAACTGTAATTTCTCCGCATTGCAAGGTGCAATTCTGAAATTTTTTGCTTTTTCCTGCTCCTCTTAGCATGATAAAGAAGATTCAAAGAGAGTGAGATGCCAGCTCCTTTCATTCAGTCAGTAGCTTCAATCATTTCTGGACGTTTTTCAATGGCAAAAACCAATGAATATTGTAAATGCACAAACAGTAATTTCTCCGCATTGCAAGGTGCAATTCTGAAATTTTTTGCTTTTTCCTGCTCCTCTTAGCATGATAAAGAAGATTCAAAGAGAGTGAGATGCCAGCTCCTTTCATTCAGTCAGTACCTTCAATCATTTCTGGACGTTTTTCAATGGCAAAAATCAATGAATATTGTAAATGCACAAACAGTAATTTCTCCGCATTGCAAGGTGCAATTCTGAAATTTTTTGCTTTTTCCTGCTCCTCTTAGCATGATAAAGAAGATTCAAAGAGAGTGAGATGCCAGCTCCTTTCATTCAGTCAGTAGCTTCAAACATTTCTGGTATATGAATAACATGATGTTTTTCAATGGCAAAAATCAATGAATATTGTAAATGCACAAACAGTAATTTCTCCGCATTGCAAGGTGCAATTCTGAAATTTTTTGCTTTTTCCTGCTCCTCTTAGCATGATAAAGAAGATTAAAAGAGAGTGAGATGCCAGCTCCTTTCATTCAGTCAGTAGCTTCAATCATTTCTGGATGTTTTTCAATGGCAAAAATCAATGAATATTGTAAATGCACAAACAGTAATTTCTCCGCATTGCAAGGTGCAATTCTGAAATTTTTTGCTTTTTCCTGCTCCTCTTAGCATGATAAAGAAGATTCAAAGAGAGTGAGATGTCAGCTCCTTTCATTCAGTCAGTAGCTTCAAACATTTC
Organism: Phyllobates terribilis; assembly: GCF_046119375.1. Taxonomy (NCBI): domain Eukaryota; kingdom Metazoa; phylum Chordata; class Amphibia; order Anura; family Dendrobatidae; genus Phyllobates; species Phyllobates terribilis. The sequence continues at coordinate 20,206 of NW_027367847.1, forward strand.
TGGTATATGAATAACATGATGTTTTTCAATGGCAAAAATCAATGAATATTGTAAATGCACAAACAGTAATTTCTCCGCATTGCAAGGTGCAATTCTGAAATTTTTTGCTTTTTCCTGCTCCTCTTAGCATGATAAAGAAGATTCAAAGAGAGTGAGATGCCAGCTCCTTTCGTTCAGTCAGTAGCTTCAATCATTTCTGGACGTTTTTCAATGGCAAAAATCATTGAATATTATAAATGCACAAACAGTAATTTCTCCGCATTGCAAGGTGCAATTCTGAATTTTTTTTTACTTTTTCCTGCTCCTCTTAGCATGATAAAGAAGATTCAAAGAGAGTGAGATGCCAGCTCCTTTCATTCAGTCAGTAGCTTCAATCATTTCTGGTATATGAATAACATGATGTTTTTCAATGGCAAAAATCAATGAATATTGTAAATGCACAAACAGTAATTTCTCCGCATTGCAAGGTGCAAGTCTGAAATTTTTTGCTTTTTCCTGCTCCTCTTAGCATGATAAAGAAGATTCAAAGAGAGTGAGATGCCAGCTACTTTCATTCAGTCAGTAGCTTCAATCATTTCTGGACGTTTTTCAATGGTAAAAATCAATGAATATTGTAAATGCACAAACAGTAATTTCTCCACATTGCAAGGTGCAATTCTGAAATTTTTTGCTTTTTCCTGCTCCTCTTAGCATGATAAAGAAGATTCAAAGAGAGTGAGATGCCAGCTCCTTTCATTCAGTCAGTAGCTTCAAACATTTCTGGTATATGAATAACATGATGTTTTTCAATGGCAAAAATCAATGAATATTGTAAATGCACAAACAGTAATTTCTCCGCATTGCAAGGTGCAATTCTGAAATTTTTTGCTTTTTCCTGCTCCTCTTAGCATGATAAAGAAGATTCAAAGAGAGTGAGGTGCCAGCTCCTTTCATTCAGTCAGTAGCTTCAAACATTTCTGGTATATGAATAACATGTTTTTCAATGGCAAAAATCAATGAATATTGTAAATGCACAAACAGTAATTTCTCCGCATTGCAACGTGCAATTCTGAAATTTTTTGCTTTTTCCTGCTCCTCTTAGCATGATAAAGAAGATTCAAAGAGAGTGAGATGCCAGCTCCTTTCATTCAGTCAGTAGCTTCAATCATTTCTGGACGTTTTTCAATGGCAAAAATCAATGAATATTGTAAATGCACAAACAGTAATTTCTCCGCATTGCAAGGTGCAATTCTGAAATTTTTTGCTTTTTCCTGCTCCTCTTAGCATGATAAAGAAGATTCAAAGAGAGTGAGATGTCAGCTCCTTTCATTCAGTCAGTAGCTTCAAACATTTCTGGTATATGAATAACATGATGTTTTTCAATGGCAAAAATCAATGAATATTGTAAATGCACAAACAGTAACTTCTCCGCATTGCAAGGTGCAATTCTGAAATTTTTTGCTTTTTCCTGCTCCTCTTAGCATGATAAAGAAGATTCAAAGAGAGTGAGATGCCAGCTCCTTTCATTCAGTCAGTAGCTTCAATCATTTCTGGATGTTTTTCAATGGCAAAAATCAATGAATATTGTAAATGCACAAACAGTAATTTCTCCGCATTGCAAGGTGCAATTCTGAAATTTTTTGCTTTTTCCTGCTCCTCTTAGCATGATAAAGAAGATTCAAAGAGAGTGAGATGCCAGCTCCTTTCGTTCAGTCAGTAGCTTCAATCATTTCTGGACGTTTTTCAATGGCAAAAATCATTGAATATTATAAATGCACAAACAGTAATTTCTCCGCATTGCAAGGTGCAATTCTGAAATTTTTTGCTTTTTCCCGCTCCTCTTAGCATGATAAAGAAGATTCAAAGAGAGTGAGGTGCCAGCTCCTTTCATTCAGTCAGTAGCTTCAAACATTTCTGGTATATGAATAACATGTTTTTCAATGGCAAAAATCAATGAATATTGTAAATGCACAAACAGTAATTTCTCCGCATTGCAAGGTGCAATTCTGAAATTTTTTGCTTTTTCCTGCTCCTCTTAGCATGATAAAGAAGATTCAAAGAGAGTGAGATGCCAGCTCCTTTCATTCAGTCAGTAGCTTCAATCATTTCTGGACGTTTTTCAATGGCAAAAATCAATGAATATTGTAAATGCATAAACAGTAATTTCTCCGCATTGCAAGGTGCAATTCTGAAATTTTTTGCTTTTTCCTGCTCCTCTTAGCATGATAAAGAAGATTCAAAGAGAGTGAGATGTCAGCTCCTTTCATTCAGTCAGTAGCTTCAAACATTTCTGGTATATGAATAACATGATGTTTTTCAATGGCAAAAATCAATGAATATTGTAAATGCACAAACAGTAATTTCTCCGCATTGCAAGGTGCAATTCTGAAATTTTTTGCTATTTCCTGCTCCTCTTAGCATGATAAAGAAGATTCAAAGAGAGTGAGATGCCAGCTCCTTTCATTCAGTCAGTAGCTTCAATCATTTCTGGATGTTTTTCAATGGCAAAAATCAATGAATATTGTAAATGCACAAACAGTAATTTCTCCGCATTGCAAGGTGCAATTCTGAAATTTTTTGCTTTTTCCTGCTCCTCTTAGCATGATAAAGAAGATTCAAAGAGAGTGAGATGCCAGCTCCTTTCGTTCAGTCAGTAGCTTCAATCATTTCTGGACGTTTTTCAATGGCAAAAATCATTGAATATTATAAATGCACAAACAGTAATTTCTCCGCATTGCAAGGTGCAATTCTGAAATTTTTTACTTTTTCCTGCTCCTCTTAGCATGATAAAGAAGATTCAAAGAGAGTGAGATGCCAGCTCCTTTCATTCAGTCAGTAGCTTCAATCATTTCTGGATGTTTTTCAATGGCAAAAATCAATGAATATTGTAAATGCACACAGTAATTTCTCCGCATTGCAAGGTGCAATTCTGAAATTTTTTGCTTTTTCCTGCTCCTCTTAGCATGATAAAGAAGATTCAAAGAGAGTGAGATGCCAGCTCCTTTCGTTCAGTCAGTAGCTTCAATCATTTCTGGACGTTTTTCAAAGGCAAAAATCATTGAATATTATAAATGCACAAACAGTAATTTCTCCGCATTGCAAGGTGCAATTCTGAAATTTTTTGCTTTTTCCCGCTCCTCTTAGCATGATAAAGAAGATTCAAAGAGAGTGAGGTGCCAGCTCCTTTCATTCAGTCAGTAGCTTCAAACATTTCTGGTATATGAATAACATGTTTTTCAATGGCAAAAATCAATGAATATTGTAAATGCACAAACAGTAATTTCTCCGCATTGCAAGGTGCAATTCTGAAATTTTTTGCTTTTTCCTGCTCCTCTTAGCATGATAAAGAAGATTCAAAGAGAGTGAGATGCCAGCTCCTTTCATTCAGTCAGTAGCTTCAATCATTTCTGGACGTTTTTCAATGGCAAAAATCAATGAATATTGTAAATGCATAAACAGTAATTTCTCCGCATTGCAAGGTGCAATTCTGAAATTTTTTGCTTTTTCCTGCTCCTCTTAGCATGATAAAGAAGATTCAAAGAGAGTGAGATGTCAGCTCCTTTCATTCAGTCAGTAGCTTCAAACATTTCTGGTATATGAATAACATGATGTTTTTCAATGGCAAAAATCAATGAATATTGTAAATGCACAAACAGTAATTTCTCCGCATTGCAAGGTGCAATTCTGAAATTTTTTGCTATTTCCTGCTCCTCTTAGCATGATAAAGAAGATTCAAAGAGAGTGAGATGCCAGCTCCTTTCATTCAGTCAGTAGCTTCAATCATTTCTGGATGTTTTTCAATGGCAAAAATCAATGAATATTGTAAATGCACAAACAGTAATTTCTCCGCATTGCAAGGTGCAATTCTGAAATTTTTTGCTTTTTCCTGCTCCTCTTAGCATGATAAAGAAGATTCAAAGAGAGTGAGATGCCAGCTCCTTTCATTCAGTCAGTAGCTTCAATCATTTCTGGTATATGAATAACATGATGTTTTTCAATGGCAAAAATCAATGAATATTGTAAATGCACAAACAGTAATTTCTCCGCATTGCAAGGTGCAATTCTGAAATTTTTTGCTTTTTCCTGCTCCTCTTAGCATGATAAAGAAGATTCAAAGAGAGTGAGATGCCAGCTCCTTTCATTCAGTCAGTAGCTTCAAACATTTCTGGTATATGAATAACATAAAGCAAAAAATTTCAGAATTGCACCTTGCAATGCGGAGAAATTACTGTTTGTGCATTTACAATATTCATTGATTTTTGCCATTGAAAAACGTCCAGAAATGATTGAAGGTACTGACTGAATGAAAGGAGCTGGCATCTCACTCTCTTTGAATCTTCTTTATCATGCTAAGAGGAGCAGGAAAAAGCAAAAAATTTCAGAATTGCACCTTGCAATGCGGAGAAATTACTGTTTGTGCATTTACAATATTCATTGATTTTTGCCATTGAAAAACATCATGTTATTCATATACCAGAAATGTTTGAAGCTACTGACTGAATGAAAGGAGCTGGCATCTCACTCTCTTTGAATCTTCTTTATCATGCTAAGAGGAGCAGGAAAAAGCAAAAAATTTCAGAATTGCACCTTGCAATGTGGAGAAATTACTGTTTGTGCATTTACAATATTCATTGATTTTTACCATTGAAAAACGTCCAGAAATGATTGAAGCTACTGACTGAATGAAAGTAGCTGGCATCTCACTCTCTTTGAATCTTCTTTATCATGCTAAGAGGAGCAGGAAAAAGCAAAAAATTTCAGACTTGCACCTTGCAATGCGGAGAAATTACTGTTTGTGCATTTACAATATTCATTGATTTTTGCCATTGAAAAACATCATGTTATTCATATACCAGAAATGTTTGAAGCTACTGACTGAATGAAAGGAGCTGGCATCTCACTCTCTTTGAATCTTCTTTATCATGCTAAGAGGAGCAGGAAAAAGCAAAAAATTTCAGAATTGCACCTTGCAATGCGGAGAAATTACTGTTTGTGCATTTACAATATTCATTGATTTTTGCCATTGAAAAACATCATGTTATTCATATACCAGAAATGTTTGAAGCTACTGACTGAATGAAAGTAGCTGGCATCTCACTCTCTTTGAATCTTCTTTATCATGCTAAGAGGAGCAGGAAAAAGCAAAAAATTTCAGAATTGCACCTTGCAATGTGGAGAAATTACTGTTTGTGCATTTACAATATTCATTGATTTTTACCATTGAAAAACGTCCAGAAATGATTGAAGCTACTGACTGAATGAAAGTAGCTGGCATCTCACTCTCTTTGAATCTTCTTTATCATGCTAAGAGGAGCAGGAAAAAGCAAAAAATTTCAGACTTGCACCTTGCAATGCGGAGAAATTACTGTTTGTGCATTTACAATATTCATTGATTTTTGCCATTGAAAAACATCATGTTATTCATATACCAGAAATGTTTGAAGCTACTGACTGAATGAAAGGAGCTGGCATCTCACTCTCTTTGAATCTTCTTTATCATGCTAAGAGGAGCAGGAAAAAGCAAAAAATTTCAGAATTGCACCTTGCAATGCGGAGAAATTACTGTTTGTGCATTTACAATATTCATTGATTTTTGCCATTGAAAAACATCATGTTATTCATATACCAGAAATGATTGAAGCTACTGACTGAATGAAAGGAGCTGGCATCTCACTCTCTTTGAATCTTCTTTATCATGCTAAGAGGAGCAGGAAAAAGTAAAAAATTTCAGAATTGCACCTTGCAATGCGGAGAAATTACTGTTTGTGCATTTATAATATTCAATGATTTTTGCCATTAAAAAACGTCCAGAAATGATTGAAGCTACTGACTGAACGAAAGGAGCTGGCATCTCACTCTCTTTGAATCTTCTTTATCATGCTAAGAGGAGCAGGAAAAAGCAAAAAATTTCAGAATTGCACCTTGCAATGCGGAGAAATTACTGTTTGTGCATTTACAATATTCATTGATTTTTGCCATTGAAAAACATCCAGAAATGATTGAAGCTACTGACTGAATGAAAGGAGCTGGCATCTCACTCTCTTTGAATCTTCTTTATCATGCTAAGAGGAGCAGGAAAAAGCAAAAAATTTCAGAATTGCACCTTGCAATGCGGAGAAATTACTGTTTGTGCATTTACAATATTCATTGATTTTTGCCATTGAAAAACATCATGTTATTCATATACCAGAAATGTTTGAAGCTACTGACTGAATGAAAAGAGCTGACATCTCACTCTCTTTGAATCTTCTTTATCATGCTAAGAGGAGCAGGAAAAAGCAAAAAATTTCAGAATTGCACCTTGCAATGCGGAGAAATTACTGTTTGTGCATTTACAATATTCATTGATTTTTGCCATTGAAAAACGTCCAGAAATGATTGAAGCTACTGACTGAATGAAAGGAGCTGGCATCTCACTCTCTTTGAATCTTCTTTATCATGCTAAGAGGAGCAGGAAAAAGCAAAAAATTTCAGAATTGCACCTTGCAATGCGGAGAAATTACTGTTTGTGCATTTACAATATTCATTGATTTTTGCCATTGAAAAACATGTTATTCATATACCAGAAATGTTTGAAGCTACTGACTGAATGAAAGGAGCTGGCACCTCACTCTCTTTGAATCTTCTTTATCATGCTAAGAGGAGTGGGAAAAAGCAAAAAATTTCAGAATTGCACCTTGCAATGCGGAGAAATTACTGTTTGTGCATTTATAATATTCAATGATTTTTGCCATTGAAAAACGTCCAGAAATGATTGAAGCTACTGACTGAACGAAAGGAGCTGGCATCTCACTCTCTTTGAATCTTCTTTATCATGCTAAGAGGAGCAGGAAAAAGCAAAAAATTTCAGAATTGCACCTTGCAATGCGGAGAAATTACTGTTTGTGCATTTACAATATTCATTGATTTTTGCCATTGAAAAACATCCAGAAATGATTGAAGCTACTGACTGAATGAAAGGAGCTGGCATCTCACTCTCTTTGAATCTTCTTTATCATGCTAAGAGGAGCAGGAAAAAGCAAAAAATTTCAGAATTGCACCTTGCAATGCGGAGAAATTACTGTTTGTGCATTTACAATATTCATTGATTTTTGCCATTGAAAAACATCATGTTATTCATATACCAGAAATGTTTGAAGCTACTGACTGAATGAAAGGAGCTGACATCTCACTCTCTTTGAATCTTCTTTATCATGCTAAGAGGAGCAGGAAAAAGCAAAAAATTTCAGAATTGCACCTTGCAATGCGGAGAAATTGCTGTTTGTGCATTTACAATATTCATTGATTTTTGCCATTGAAAAACGTCCAGAAATGATTGAAGCTACTGACTGAATGAAAGGAGCTGGCATCTCACTCTCTTTGAATCTTCTTATCATGCTAAGAGGAGCAGGAAAAAGCAAAAAATTTCAGAATTGCACCTTGCAATGCGGAGAAATTACTGTTTGTGCATTTACAATATTCATTGATTTTTGCCATTGAAAAACATGTTATTCATATACCAGAAATGTTTGAAGCTACTGACTGAATGAAAGGAGCTGGCACCTCACTCTCTTTGAATCTTCTTTATCATGCTAAGAGGAGCGGGAAAAAGCAAAAAATTTCAGAATTGCACCTTGCAATGCGGAGAAATTACTGTTTGTGCATTTACAATATTCATTGATTTTTGCCATTGAAAAACGTCCAGAAATGATTGAAGGTACTGACTGAATGAAAGGAGCTGGCATCTCACTCTCTTTGAATCTTCTTTATCATGCTAAGAGGAGCAGGAAAAAGCAAAAAATTTCAGAATTGCACCTTGCAATGCGGAGAAATTACTGTTTGTGCATTTACAATATTCATTGGTTTTTGCCATTGAAAAACGTCCAGAAATGATTGAAGCTACTGACTGAATGAAAGGAGCTGGCATCTCACTCTCTTTGAATCTTCTTTATCATGCTAAGAGGAGCAGGAAAAAGCAAAAAATTTCAGAATTGCACCTTGCAATGCGGAGAAATTACAGTTTGTGCATTTACAATATTCATTGATTTTTGCCATTGAAAAACATCCAGAAATGATTGAAGCTACTGACTGAATGAAAGGAGCTGGCATCTCACTCTCTTTGAATCTTCTTTATCATGCTAAGAGGAGCAGGAAAAAGCAAAAAATTTCAGAATTGCACCTTGCAATGCGGAGAAATTACTGTTTGTGCATTTACAATATTCATTGATTTTTGCCATTGAAAAACATCATGTTATTCATATACCAGAAATGTTTGAAGCTACTGACTGAATGAAAGGAGCTGGCATCTCACTCTCTTTGAATCTTCTTTATCATGCTAAGAGGAGCAGGAAAAAGCAAAAAATTTCAGAATTGCACCTTGCAATGTGGAGAAATTACTGTTTGTGCATTTACAATATTCATTGATTTTTACCATTGAAAAACGTCCAGAAATGATTGAAGCTACTGACTGAATGAAAGTAGCTGGCATCTCACTCTCTTTGAATCTTCTTTATCATGCTAAGAGGAGCAGGAAAAAGCAAAAAATTTCAGACTTGCACCTTGCAATGCGGAGAAATTACTGTTTGTGCATTTACAATATTCATTGATTTTTGCCATTGAAAAACATCATGTTATTCATATACCAGAAATGTTTGAAGCTACTGAGTGAATGAAAGGAGCTGGCATCTCACTCTCTTTGAATCTTCTTTATCATGCTAAGAGGAGCAGGAAAAAGCAAAAAATTTCAGAATTGCACCTTGCAATGCGGAGAAATTACTGTTTGTGCATTTACAATATTCATTGATTTTTGCCATTGAAAAACATCCAGAAATGATTGAAGCTACTGACTGAATGAAAGGAGCTGGCATCTCACTCTCTTTGAATCTTCTTTATCATGCTAAGAGGAGCAGGAAAAAGCAAAAAATTTCAGAATTGCACCTTGCAATACGGAGAAATTACTGTTTGTGCATTTACAATATTCATTGATTTTTGCCATTGAAAAACATCATGTTATTCATATACCAGAAATGTTTGAAGCTACTGACTGAATGAAAGGAGCTGGCATCTCACTCTCTTTGAATCTTCTTTATCATGCTAAGAGGAGCAGGAAAAAGCAAAAAATTTCAGAATTGCACCTTGCAATGCGGAGAAATTACTGTTTGTGCATTTACAATATTCATTGATTTTTGCCATTGAAAAACGTCCAGAAATGATTGAAGGTACTGACTGAATGAAAGGAGCTGGCATCTCACTCTCTTTGAATCTTCTTTATCATGCTAAGAGGAGCAGGAAAAAGCAAAAAATTTCAGAATTGCACCTTGCAATGCGGAGAAATTACTGTTTGTGCATTTACAATATTCATTGGTTTTTGCCATTGAAAAACGTCCAGAAATGATTGAAGCTACTGACTGAATGAAAGGAGCTGGCATCTCACTCTCTTTGAATCTTCTTTATCATGCTAAGAGGAGCAGGAAAAAGCAAAAAATTTCAGAATTGCACCTTGCAATGCGGAGAAATTACTGTTTGTGCATTTACAATATTCATTGATTTTTACCATTGAAAAACGTCCAGAAATGATTGAAGCTACTGACTGAATGAAAGTAGCTGGCATCTCACTCTCTTTGAATCTTCTTTATCATGCTAAGAGGAGCAGGAAAAAGCAAAAAATTTCAGACTTGCACCTTGCAATGCGGAGAAATTACTGTTTGTGCATTTACAATATTCATTGATTTTTGCCATTGAAAAACATCATGTTATTCATATACCAGAAATGTTTGAAGCTACTGACTGAATGAAAGGAGCTGGCATCTCACTCTCTTTGAATCTTCTTTATCATGCTAAGAGGAGCAGGAAAAAGCAAAAAATTTCAGAATTGCACCTTGCAATGCGGAGAAATTACTGTTTGTGCATTTACAATATTCATTGATTTTTGCCATTGAAAAACATCATGTTATTCATATACCAGAAATGTTTGAAGCTACTGACTGAATGAAAGGAGCTGGCATCTCACTCTCTTTGAATCTTCTTTATCATGCTAAGAGGAGCAGGAAAAAGCAAAAAATTTCAGAATTGCACCTTGCAATGTGGAGAAATTACTGTTTGTGCATTTACAATATTCATTGATTTTTACCATTGAAAAACGTCCAGAAATGATTGAAGCTACTGACTGAATGAAAGTAGCTGGCATCTCACTCTCTTTGAATCTTCTTTATCATGCTAAGAGGAGCAGGAAAAAGCAAAAAATTTCAGACTTGCACCTTGCAATGCGGAGAAATTACTGTTTGTGCATTTACAATATTCATTGATTTTTGCCATTGAAAAACATCATGTTATTCATATACCAGAAATGTTTGAAGCTACTGACTGAATGAAAGGAGCTGGCATCTCACTCTCTTTGAATCTTCTTTATCATGCTAAGAGGAGCAGGAAAAAGCAAAAAATTTCAGAATTGCACCTTGCAATGCGGAGAAATTACTGTTTGTGCATTTACAATATTCATTGATTTTTGCCATTGAAAAACATCATGTTATTCATATACCAGAAATGATTGAAGCTACTGACTGAATGAAAGGAGCTGGCATCTCACTCTCTTTGAATCTTCTTTATCATGCTAAGAGGAGCAGGAAAAAGTAAAAAATTTCAGAATTGCACCTTGCAATGCGGAGAAATTACTGTTTGTGCATTTACAATATTCATTGATTTTTGCCATTGAAAAACGTCCAGAAATGATTGAAGCTACTGACTGAATGAAAGGAGCTGGCATCTCACTCTCTTTGAATCTTCTTTATCATGCTAAGAGGAGCAGGAAAAAGCAAAAAATTTCAGAATTGCACCTTGCAATGCGGAGAAATTACTGTTTGTGCATTTACAATATTCATTGATTTTTGCCATTGAAAAACATGTTATTCATATACCAGAAATGTTTGAAGCTACTGACTGAATGAAAGGAGCTGGCACCTCACTCTCTTTGAATCTTCTTTATCATGCTAAGAGGAGCGGGAAAAAGCAAACAATTTCAGAATTGCACCTTGCAATGCGGAGAAATTACTGTTTGTGCATTTATAATATTCAATGATTTTTGCCATTGAAAAACGTAGAGAAATGATTGAAGCTACTGACTGAACGAAAGGAGCTGGCATCTCACTCTCTTTGAATCTTCTTTATCATGCTAAGAGGAGCAGGAAAAAGCAAAAAATTTCAGAATTGCACCTTGCAATGCGGAGAAATTACTGTTTGTGCATTTACAATATTCATTGATTTTTGCCATTGAAAAACATCCAGAAATGATTGAAGCTACTGACTGAATGAAAGGAGCTGGCATCTCACTCTCTTTGAATCTTCTTTATCATGCTAAGAGGAGCAGGAAAAAGCAAAAAATTTCAGAATTGCACCTTGCAATGCGGAGAAATTACTGTTTGTGCATTTACAATATTCATTGATTTTTGCCATTGAAAAACATCATGTTATTCATATACCAGAAATGTTTGAAGCTACTGACTGAATGAAAGGAGCTGACATCTCACTCTCTTTGAATCTTCTTTACCATGCTAAGAGGAGCAGGAAAAAGCAAAAAATTTCAGAATTGCACCTTGCAATGCGGAGAAATTACTGTTTGTGCATTTACAATATTCATTGATTTTTGCCATTGAAAAACGTCCAGAAATGATTGAAGCTACTGACTGAATGAAAGGAGCTGGCATCTCACTCTCTTTGAAACTTCTTTATCATGCTAAGAGGAGCAGGAAAAAGCAAAAAATTTCAGAATTGCACCTTGCAATGCGGAGAAATTACTGTTTGTGCATTTACAATATTCATTGATTTTTGCCATTGAAAAACATGTTATTCATATACCAGAAATGTTTGAAGCTACTGACTGAATGAAAGGAGCTGGCACCTCACTCTCTTTGAATCTTCTTTATCATGCTAAGAGGAGCAGGAAAAAGGAAAAAATTTCAGAATTGCACCTTGCAATGCGGAGAAATTACTGTTTGTGCATTTACAATATTCATTGATTTTTGCCATTGAAAAACGTCCAGAAATGATTGAAGCTACTGACTGAATGAAAGGAGCTGGCATCTCACTCTCTTTGAATCTTCTTTATCATGCTAAGAGGAGCAGGAAAAAGCAAAAAATTTCAGAATTGCACCTTGCAATGCGGAGAAATTACTGTTTGTGCATTTACAATATTCATTGATTTTTGCCATTGAAAAACATGTTATTCATATACCAGAATTGTTTGAAGCTACTGACTGAATGAAAGGAGCTGGCACCTCACTCTCTTTGAATCTTCTTTATCATGCTAAGAGGAGCGGGAAAAAGCAAAAAATTTCAGAATTGCACCTTGCAATGCGGAGAAATTACTGTTTGTGCATTTATAATATTCAATGATTTTTGCCATTGAAAAACGTCCAGAAATGATTGAAGCTACTGACTGAACGAAAGGAGCTGGCATCTCACTCTCTTTGAATCTTCTTTATCATGCTAAGAGGAGCAGGAAAAAGCAAAAAATTTCAGAATTGCACCTTGCAATGCGGAGAAATTACTGTTTGTGCATTTACAATATTCATTGATTTTTGCCATTGAAAAACATCCAGAAATGATTGAAGCTACTGACTGAATGAAAGGAGCTGGCATCTCACTCTCTTTGAATCTTCTTTATCATGCTAAGAGGAGCAGGAAAAAGCAAAAAATTTCAGAATTGCACCTTGCAATGCGGAGAAATTACTGTTTGTGCATTTACAATATTCATTGATTTTTGCCATTGAAAAACATCATGTTATTCATATACCAGAAATGTTTGAAGCTACTGACTGAATGAAAGGAGCTGACATCTCACTCTCTTTGAATCTTCTTTACCATGCTAAGAGGAGCAGGAAAAAGCAAAAAATTTCAGAATTGCACCTTGCAATGCGGAGAAATTACTGTTTGTGCATTTACAATATTCATTGATTTTTGCCATTGAAAAACGTCCAGAAATGATTGAAGCTACTGACTGAATGAAAGGAGCTGGCATCTCACTCTCTTTGAATCTTCTTTATCATGCTAAGAGGAGCAGGAAAAAGCAAAAAATTTCAGAATTGCACCTTGCAATGCGGAGAAATTACTGTTTGTGCATTTACAATATTCATTGATTTTTGCCATTGAAAAACATGTTATTCATATACCAGAAATGTTTGAAGCTACTGACTGAATGAAAGGAGCTGGCACCTCACTCTCTTTGAATCTTCTTTATCATGCTAAGAGGAGCGGGAAAAAGCAAAAAATTTCAGAATTGCACCTTGCAATGCGGAGAAATTACTGTTTGTGCATTTACAATATTCATTGATTTTTGCCATTGAAAAACGTCCAGAAATGATTGAAGGTACTGACTGAATGAAAGGAGCTGGCATCTCACTCTCTTTGAATCTTCTTTATCATGCTAAGAGGAGCAGGAAAAAGCAAAAAATTTCAGAATTGCACCTTGCAATGCGGAGAAATTACTGTTTGTGCATTTACAATATTCATTGGTTTTTGCCATTGAAAAACGTCCAGAAATGATTGAAGCTACTGACTGAATGAAAGGAGCTGGCATCTCACTCTCTTTGAATCTTCTTTATCATGCTAAGAGGAGCAGGAAAAAGCAAAAAATTTCAGAATTGCACCTTGCAATGCGGAGAAATTACAGTTTGTGCATTTACAATATTCATTGATTTTTGCCATTGAAAAACATCCAGAAATGATTGAAGCTACTGACTGAATGAAAGGAGCTGGCATCTCACTCTCTTTGAATCTTCTTTATCATGCTAAGAGGAGCAGGAAAAAGCAAAAAATTTCAGAATTGCACCTTGCAATGCGGAGAAATTACTGTTTGTGCATTTACAATATTCATTGATTTTTGCCATTGAAAAACATCATGTTATTCATATACCAGAAGTGTTTGAAGCTACTGACTGAATGAAAGGAGCTGGCATCTCACTCTCTTTGAATCTTCTTTATCATGCTAAGAGGAGCAGGAAAAAGCAAAAAATTTCAGAATTGCACCTTGCAATGTGGAGAAATTACTGTTTGTGCATTTACAATATTCATTGATTTTTACCATTGAAAAACGTCCAGAAATGATTGAAGCTACTGACTGAATGAAAGTAGCTGGCATCTCACTCTCTTTGAATCTTCTTTATCATGCTAAGAGGAGCAGGAAAAAGCAAAAAATTTCAGACTTGCACCTTGCAATGCGGAGAAATTACTGTTTGTGCATTTACAATATTCATTGATTTTTGCCATTGAAAAACATCATGTTATTCATATACCAGAAATGTTTGAAGCTACTGACTGAATGAAAGGAGCTGGCATCTCACTCTCTTTGAATCTTCTTTATCATGCTAAGAGGAGCAGGAAAAAGCAAAAAATTTCAGAATTGCACCTTGCAATGCGGAGAAATTACTGTTTGTGCATTTACAATATTCATTGATTTTTGCCATTGAAAAACATCCAGAAATGATTGAAGCTACTGACTGAATGAAAGGAGCTGGCATCTCACTCTCTTTGAATCTTCTTTATCATGCTAAGAGGAGCAGGAAAAAGCAAAAAATTTCAGAATTGCACCTTGCAATGCGGAGAAATTACTGTTTGTGCATTTACAATATTCATTGATTTTTGCCATTGAAAAACATCATGTTATTCATATACCAGAAATGTTTGAAGCTACTGACTGAATGAAAGGAGCTGACATCTCACTCTCTTTGAATCTTCTTTATCATGCTAAGAGGAGCAGGAAAAAGCAAAAAATTTCAGAATTGCACCTTGCAATGCGGAGAAATTACTGTTTGTGCATTTACAATATTCATTGATTTTTGCCATTGAAAAACATCCAGAAATGATTGAAGCTACTGACTGAATGAAAGGAGCTGGCATCTCACTCTCTTTGAATCTTCTTTATCATGCTAAGAGGAGCAGGAAAAAGCAAAAAATTTCAGAATTGCACCTTGCAATGCGGAGAAATTACTGTTTGTGCATTTACAATATTCATTGATTTTTGCCATTGAAAAACATCATGTTATTCATATACCAGAAATGTTTGAAGCTACTGACTGAATGAAAGGAGCTGGCATCTCACTCTCTTTGAATCTTCTTTATCATGCTAAGAGGAGCAGGAAAAAGCAAAAAATTTCAGAATTGCACCTTGCAATGCGGAGAAATTACTGTTTGTGCATTTACAATATTCATTGATTTTTACCATTGAAAAACGTCCAGAAATGATTGAAGCTACTGACTGAATGAAAGTAGCTGGCATCTCACTCTCTTTGAATCTTCTTTATCATGCTAAGAGGAGCAGGAAAAAGCAAAAAATTTCAGACTTGCACCTTGCAATGCGGAGAAATTACTGTTTGTGCATTTACAATATTCATTGATTTTTGCCATTGAAAAACATCATGTTATTCATATACCAGAAATGTTTGAAGCTACTGACTGAATGAAAGGAGCTGGCATCTCACTCTCTTTGAATCTTCTTTATCATGCTAAGAGGAGCAGGAAAAAGCAAAAAATTTCAGAATTGCACCTTGCAATGCGGAGAAATTACTGTTTGTGCATTTACAATATTCATTGATTTTTGCCATTGAAAAACATCATGTTATTCATATACCAGAAATGATTGAAGCTACTGACTGAATGAAAGGAGCTGGCATCTCACTCTCTTTGAATCTTCTTTATCATGCTAAGAGGAGCAGGAAAAAGCAAAAAATTTCAGAATTGCACCTTGCAATGCGGAGAAATTACTGTTTGTGCATTTACAATATTCATTGATTTTTGCAATTGAAAAACATGTTATTCATATACCAGAAATGTTTGAAGCTACTGACTGAATGAAAGGAGCTGGCACCTCACTCTCTTTGAATCTTCTTTATCATGCTAAGAGGAGCGGGAAAAAGCAAAAAATTTCAGAATTGCACCTTGCAATGCGGAGAAATTACTGTTTGTGCATTTATAATATTCAATGATTTTTGCCATTGAAAAACGTCCAGAAATGATTGAAGCTACTGACTGAACGAAAGGAGCTGGCATCTCACTCTCTTTGAATCTTCTTTATCATGCTAAGAGGAGCAGGAAAAAGCAAAAAATTTCAGAATTGCACCTTGCAATGCGGAGAAATTACTGTTTGTGCATTTACAATATTCATTGATTTTTGCCATTGAAAAACATGTTATTCATATACCAGAAATGTTTGAAGCTACTGACTGAATGAAAGGAGCTGGCACCTCACTCTCTTTGAATCTTCTTTATCATGCTAAGAGGAGCGGGAAAAAGCAAAAAATTTCAGAATTGCACCTTGCAATGCGGAGAAATTACTGTTTGTGCATTTACAATATTCATTGATTTTTGCCATTGAAAAACGTCCAGAAATGATTGAAGGTACTGACTGAATGAAAGGAGCTGGCATCTCACTCTCTTTGAATCTTCTTTATCATGCTAAGAGGAGCAGGAAAAAGCAAAAAATTTCAGAATTGCACCTTGCAATGCGGAGAAATTACTGTTTGTGCATTTACAATATTCATTGGTTTTTGCCATTGAAAAACGTCCAGAAATGATTGAAGCTACTGACTGAATGAAAGGAGCTGGCATCTCACTCTCTTTGAATCTTCTTTATCATGCTAAGAGGAGCAGGAAAAAGCAAAAAATTTCAGAATTGCACCTTGCAATGCGGAGAAATTACAGTTTGTGCATTTACAATATTCATTGATTTTTGCCATTGAAAAACATCCAGAAATGATTGAAGCTACTGACTGAATGAAAGGAGCTGGCATCTCACTCTCTTTGAATCTTCTTTATCATGCTAAGAGGAGCAGGAAAAAGCAAAAAATTTCAGAATTGCACCTTGCAAAGCGGAGAAATTACTGTTTGTGCATTTACAATATTCATTGATTTTTGCCATTGAAAAACATCATGTTATTCATATACCAGAAGTGTTTGAAGCTACTGACTGAATGAAAGGAGCTGGCATCTCACTCTCTTTGAATCTTCTTTATCATGCTAAGAGGAGCAGGAAAAAGCAAAAAATTTCAGAATTGCACCTTGCAATGTGGAGAAATTACTGTTTGTGCATTTACAATATTCATTGATTTTTACCATTGAAAAACGTCCAGAAATGATTGAAGCTACTGACTGAATGAAAGTAGCTGGCATCTCACTCTCTTTGAATCTTCTTTATCATGCTAAGAGGAGCAGGAAAAAGCAAAAAATTTCAGACTTGCACCTTGCAATGCGGAGAAATTACTGTTTGTGCATTTACAATATTCATTGATTTTTGCCATTGAAAAACATCATGTTATTCATATACCAGAAATGTTTGAAGCTACTGACTGAATGAAAGGAGCTGGCATCTCACTCTCTTTGAATCTTCTTTATCATGCTAAGAGGAGCAGGAAAAAGCAAAAAATTTCAGAATTGCACCTTGCAATGCGGAGAAATTACTGTTTGTGCATTTACAATATTCATTGATTTTTGCCATTGAAAAACATCCAGAAATGATTGAAGCTACTGACTGAATGAAAGGAGCTGGCATCTCACTCTCTTTGAATCTTCTTTATCATGCTAAGAGGAGCAGGAAAAAGCAAAAAATTTCAGAATTGCACCTTGCAATGCGGAGAAATTACTGTTTGTGCATTTACAATATTCATTGATTTTTGCCATTGAAAAACATCATGTTATTCATATACCAGAAATGTTTGAAGCTACTGACTGAATGAAAGGAGCTGACATCTCACTCTCTTTGAATCTTCTTTATCATGCTAAGAGGAGCAGGAAAAAGCAAAAAATTTCAGAATTGCACCTTGCAATGCGGAGAAATTACTGTTTGTGCATTTACAATATTCATTGATTTTTGCCATTGAAAAACATCCAGAAATGATTGAAGCTACTGACTGAATGAAAGGAGCTGGCATCTCACTCTCTTTGAATCTTCTTTATCATGCTAAGAGGAGCAGGAAAAAGCAAAAAATTTCAGAATTGCACCTTGCAATGCGGAGAAATTACTGTTTGTGCATTTACAATATTCATTGATTTTTGCCATTGAAAAACATCATGTTATTCATATACCAGAAATGTTTGAAGCTACTGACTGAATGAAAGGAGCTGGCATCTCACTCTCTTTGAATCTTCTTTATCATGCTAAGAGGAGCAGGAAAAAGCAAAAAATTTCAGAATTGCACCTTGCAATGCGGAGAAATTACTGTTTGTGCATTTACAATATTCATTGATTTTTACCATTGAAAAACGTCCCGAAATGATTGAAGCTACTGACTGAATGAAAGTAGCTGGCATCTCACTCTCTTTGAATCTTCTTTATCATGCTAAGAGGAGCAGGAAAAAGCAAAAAATTTCAGACTTGCACCTTGCAATGCGGAGAAATTACTGTTTGTGCATTTACAATATTCATTGATTTTTGCCATTGAAAAACATCATGTTATTCATATACCAGAAATGTTTGAAGCTACTGACTGAATGAAAGGAGCTGGCATCTCACTCTCTTTGAATCTTCTTTATCATGCTAAGAGGAGCAGGAAAAAGCAAAAAATTTCAGAATTGCACCTTGCAATGCGGAGAAATTACTGTTTGTGCATTTACAATATTCATTGATTTTTGCCATTGAAAAACATCATGTTATTCATATACCAGAAATGATTGAAGCTACTGACTGAATGAAAGGAGCTGGCATCTCACTCTCTTTGAATCTTCTTTATCATGCTAAGAGGAGCAGGAAAAAGTAAAAAATTTCAGAATTGCACCTTGCAATGCGGAGAAATTACTGTTTGTGCATTTATAATATTCAATGATTTTTGCCATTGAAAAACGTCCAGAAATGATTGAAGCTACTGACTGAACGAAAGGAGCTGGCATCTCACTCTCTTTGAATCTTCTTTATCATGCTAAGAGGAGCAGGAAAAAGCAAAAAATTTCAGAATTGCACCTTGCAATGCGGAGAAATTACTGTTTGTGCATTTACAATATTCATTGATTTTTGCCATTGAAAAACATCCAGAAATGATTGAAGCTACTGACTGAATGAAAGGAGCTGGCATCTCACTCTCTTTGAATCTTCTTTATCATGCTAAGAGGAGCAGGAAAAAGCAAAAAATTTCAGAATTGCACCTTGCAATGCGGAGAAATTACTGTTTGTGCATTTACAATATTCATTGATTTTTGCCATTGAAAAACATCATGTTATTCATATACCAGAAATGTTTGAAGCTACTGACTGAATGAAAGGAGCTGACATCTCACTCTCTTTGAATCTTCTTTATCATGCTAAGAGGAGCAGGAAAAAGCAAAAAATTTCAGAATTGCACCTTGCAATGCGGAGAAATTACTGTTTGTGCATTTACAATATTCATTGATTTTTGCCATTGAAAAACGTCCAGAAATGATTGAAGCTACTGACTGAATGAAAGGAGCTGGCATCTCACTCTCTTTGAATCTTCTTTATCATGCTAAGAGGAGCAGGAAAAAGCAAAAAATTTCAGAATTGCACCTTGCAATGCGGAGAAATTACTGTTTGTGCATTTACAATATTCATTGATTTTTGCCATTGAAAAACATGTTATTCATATACCAGAAATGTTTGAAGCTACTGACTGAATGAAAGGAGCTGGCACCTCACTCTCTTTGAATCTTCTTTATCATGCTAAGAGGAGCGGGAAAAAGCAAAAAATTTCAGAATTGCACCTTGCAATGCGGAGAAATTACTGTTTGTGCATTTATAATATTCAATGATTTTTGCCATTGAAAAACGTCCAGAAATGATTGAAGCTACTGACTGAACGAAAGGAGCTGGCATCTCACTCTCTTTGAATCTTCTTTATCATGCTAAGAGGAGCAGGAAAAAGCAAAAAATTTCAGAATTGCACCTTGCAATGCGGAGAAATTACTGTTTGTGCATTTACAATATTCATTGATTTTTGCCATTGAAAAACATCCAGAAATGATTGAAGCTACTGACTGAATGAAAGGAGCTGGCATCTCACTCTCTTTGAATCTTCTTTATCATGCTAAGAGGAGCAGGAAAAAGCAAAAAATTTCAGAATTGCACCTTGCAATGCGGAGAAATTACTGTTTGTGCATTTACAATATTCATTGATTTTTGCCATTGAAAAACATCATGTTATTCATATACCAGAAATGTTTGAAGCTACTGACTGAATGAAAGGAGCTGACATCTCACTCTCTTTGAATCTTCTTTACCATGCTAAGAGGAGCAGGAAAAAGCAAAAAATTTCAGAATTGCACCTTGCAATGCGGAGAAATTACTGTTTGTGCATTTACAATATTCATTGATTTTTGCCATTGAAAAACGTCCAGAAATGATTGAAGCTACTGACTGAATGAAAGGAGCTGGCATCTCACTCTCTTTGAATCTTCTTTATCATGCTAAGAGGAGCAGGAAAAAGCAAAAAATTTCAGAATTGCACCTTGCAATGCAGAGAAATTACTGTTTGTGCATTTACAATATTCATTGATTTTTGCCATTGAAAAACATGTTATTCATATACCAGAAATGTTTGAAGCTACTGACTGAATGAAAGGAGCTGGCACCTCACTCTCTTTGAATCTTCTTTATCATGCTAAGAGGAGCGGGAAAAAGCAAAAAATTTCAGAATTGCACCTTGCAATGCGGAGAAATTACTGTTTGTGCATTTACAATATTCATTGATTTTTGCCATTGAAAAACGTCCAGAAATGATTGAAGGTACTGACTGAATGAAAGGAGCTGGCATCTCACTCTCTTTGAATCTTCTTTATCATGCTAAGAGGAGCAGGAAAAAGCAAAAAATTTCAGAATTGCACCTTGCAATGCGGAGAAATTACTGTTTGTGCATTTACAATATTCATTGGTTTTTGCCATTGAAAAACGTCCAGAAATGATTGAAGCTACTGACTGAATGAAAGGAGCTGGCATCTCACTCTCTTTGAATCTTCTTTATCATGCTAAGAGGAGCAGGAAAAAGCAAAAAATTTCAGAATTGCACCTTGCAATGCGGAGAAATTACAGTTTGTGCATTTACAATATTCATTGATTTTTGCCATTGAAAAACATCCAGAAATGATTGAAGCTACTGACTGAATGAAAGGAGCTGGCATCTCACTCTCTTTGAATCTTCTTTATCATGCTAAGAGGAGCAGGAAAAAGCAAAAAATTTCAGAATTGCACCTTGCAATGCGGAGAAATTACTGTTTGTGCATTTACAATATTCATTGATTTTTGCCATTGAAAAACATCATGTTATTCATATACCAGAAGTGTTTGAAGCTACTGACTGAATGAAAGGAGCTGGCATCTCACTCTCTTTGAATCTTCTTTATCATGCTAAGAGGAGCAGGAAAAAGCAAAAAATTTCAGAATTGCACCTTGCAATGTGGAGAAATTACTGTTTGTGCATTTACAATATTCATTGATTTTTACCATTGAAAAACGTCCAGAAATGATTGAAGCTACTGACTGAATGAAAGTAGCTGGCATCTCACTCTCTTTGAATCTTCTTTATCATGCTAAGAGGAGCAGGAAAAAAGCAAAAAATTTCAGACTTGCACCTTGCAATGCGGAGAAATTACTGTTTGTGCATTTACAATATTCATTGATTTTTGCCATTGAAAAACATCATGTTATTCATATACCAGAAATGTTTGAAGCTACTGACTGAATGAAAGGAGCTGGCATCTCACTCTCTTTGAATCTTCTTTATCATGCTAAGAGGAGCAGGAAAAAGCAAAAAATTTCAGAATTGCACCTTGCAATGCGGAGAAATTACTGTTTGTGCATTTACAATATTCATTGATTTTTGCCATTGAAAAACATCCAGAAATGATTGAAGCTACTGACTGAATGAAAGGAGCTGGCATCTCACTCTCTTTGAATCTTCTTTATCATGCTAAGAGGAGCAGGAAAAAGCAAAAAATTTCAGAATTGCACCTTGCAATGCGGAGAAATTACTGTTTGTGCATTTACAATATTCATTGATTTTTACCATTGAAAAACGTCCAGAAATGATTGAAGCTACTGACTGAATGAAAGTAGCTGGCATCTCACTCTCTTTGAATCTTCTTTATCATGCTAAGAGGAGCAGGAAAAAGCAAAAAATTTCAGACTTGCACCTTGCAATGCGGAGAAATTACTGTTTGTGCATTTACAATATTCATTGATTTTTGCCATTGAAAAACATCATGTTATTCATATACCAGAAATGTTTGAAGCTACTGACTGAATGAAAGGAGCTGGCATCTCACTCTCTTTGAATCTTCTTTATCATGCTAAGAGGAGCAGGAAAAAGCAAAAAATTTCAGAATTGCACCTTGCAATGCGGAGAAATTACTGTTTGTGCATTTACAATATTCATTGATTTTTGCCATTGAAAAACATCATGTTATTCATATACCAGAAATGATTGAAGCTACTGACTGAATGAAAGGAGCTGGCATCTCACTCTCTTTGAATCTTCTTTATCATGCTAAGAGGAGCAGGAAAAAGTAAAAAATTTCAGAATTGCACCTTGCAATGCGGAGAAATTACTGTTTGTGCATTTATAATATTCAATGATTTTTGCCATTGAAAAACGTCCAGAAATGATTGAAGCTACTGACTGAACGAAAGGAGCTGGCATCTCACTCTCTTTGAATCTTCTTTATCATGCTAAGAGGAGCAGGAAAAAGCAAAAAATTTCAGAATTGCACCTTGCAATGCGGAGAAATTACTGTTTGTGCATTTACAATATTCATTGATTTTTGCCATTGAAAAACATCCAGAAATGATTGAAGCTACTGACTGAATGAAAGGAGCTGGCATCTCACTCTCTTTGAATCTTCTTTATCATGCTAAGAGGAGCAGGAAAAAGCAAAAAATTTCAGAATTGCACCTTGCAATGCGGAGAAATTACTGTTTGTGCATTTACAATATTCATTGATTTTTGCCATTGAAAAACATCATGTTATTCATATACCAGAAATGTTTGAAGCTACTGACTGAATGAAAGGAGCTGACATCTCACTCTCTTTGAATCTTCTTTATCATGCTAAGAGGAGCAGGAAAAAGCAAAAAATTTCAGAATTGCACCTTGCAATGCGGAGAAATTACTGTTTGTGCATTTACAATATTCATTGATTTTTGCCATTGAAAAACGTCCAGAAATGATTGAAGCTACTGACTGAATGAAAGGAGCTGGCATTTCACTCTCTTTGAATCTTCTTTATCATGCTAAGAGGAGCAGGAAAAAGCAAAAAATTTCAGAATTGCACCTTGCAATGCGGAGAAATTACTGTTTGTGCATTTACAATATTCATTGATTTTTGCCATTGAAAAACATGTTATTCATATACCAGAAATGTTTGAAGCTACTGACTGAATGAAAGGAGCTGGCACCTCACTCTCTTTGAATCTTCTTTATCATGCTAAGAGGAGCGGGAAAAAGCAAAAAATTTCAGAATTGCACCTTGCAATGCGGAGAAATTACTGTTTGTGCATTTATAATATTCAATGATTTTTGCCATTGAAAAACGTCCAGAAATGATTGAAGCTACTGACTGAACGAAAGGAGCTGGCATCTCACTCTCTTTGAATCTTCTTTATCATGCTAAGAGGAGCAGGAAAAAGCAAAAAATTTCAGAATTGCACCTTGCAATGCGGAGAAATTACTGTTTGTGCATTTACAATATTCATTGATTTTTGCCATTGAAAAACATCCAGAAATGATTGAAGCTACTGA
Organism: Phyllobates terribilis; assembly: GCF_046119375.1. Lineage (NCBI taxonomy): Eukaryota > Metazoa > Chordata > Amphibia > Anura > Dendrobatidae > Phyllobates > Phyllobates terribilis. The sequence goes on from NW_027367847.1 coordinate 43,887, forward strand.
CTGAATGAAAGGAGCTGGCATCTCACTCTCTTTGAATCTTCTTTATCATGCTAAGAGGAGCAGGAAAAAGCAAAAAATTTCAGAATTGCACCTTGCAATGCGGAGAAATTACTGTTTGTGCATTTACAATATTCATTGATTTTTGCCATTGAAAAACATCATGTTATTCATATACCAGAAATGTTTGAAGCTACTGACTGAATGAAAGGAGCTGACATCTCACTCTCTTTGAATCTTCTTTACCATGCTAAGAGGAGCAGGAAAAAGCAAAAAATTTCAGAATTGCACCTTGCAATGCGGAGAAATTACTGTTTGTGCATTTACAATATTCATTGATTTTTGCCATTGAAAAACGTCCAGAAATGATTGAAGCTACTGACTGAATGAAAGGAGCTGGCATCTCACTCTCTTTGAATCTTCTTTATCATGCTAAGAGGAGCAGGAAAAAGCAAAAAATTTCAGAATTGCACCTTGCAATGCGGAGAAATTACTGTTTGTGCATTTACAATATTCATTGATTTTTGCCATTGAAAAACATGTTATTCATATACCAGAAATGTTTGAAGCTACTGACTGAATGAAAGGAGCTGGCACCTCACTCTCTTTGAATCTTCTTTATCATGCTAAGAGGAGCGGGAAAAAGCAAAAAAATTCAGAATTGCACCTTGCAATGCGGAGAAATTACTGTTTGTGCATTTACAATATTCATTGATTTTTGCCATTGAAAAACGTCCAGAAATGATTGAAGGTACTGACTGAATGAAAGGAGCTGGCATCTCACTCTCTTTGAATCTTCTTTATCATGCTAAGAGGAGCAGGAAAAAGCAAAAAATTTCAGAATTGCACCTTGCAATGCGGAGAAATTACTGTTTGTGCATTTACAATATTCATTGGTTTTTGCCATTGAAAAACGTCCAGAAATGATTGAAGCTACTGACTGAATGAAAGGAGCTGGCATCTCACTCTCTTTGAATCTTCTTTATCATGCTAAGAGGAGCAGGAAAAAGCAAAAAATTTCAGAATTGCACCTTGCAATGCGGAGAAATTACAGTTTGTGCATTTACAATATTCATTGATTTTTGCCATTGAAAAACATCCAGAAATGATTGAAGCTACTGACTGAATGAAAGGAGCTGGCATCTCACTCTCTTTGAATCTTCTTTATCATGCTAAGAGGAGCAGGAAAAAGCAAAAAATTTCAGAATTGCACCTTGCAATGCGGAGAAATTACTGTTTGTGCATTTACAATATTCATTGATTTTTGCCATTGAAAAACATCATGTTATTCATATACCAGAAGTGTTTGAAGCTACTGACTGAATGAAAGGAGCTGGCATCTCACTCTCTTTGAATCTTCTTTATCATGCTAAGAGGAGCAGGAAAAAGCAAAAAATTTCAGAATTGCACCTTGCAATGTGGAGAAATTACTGTTTGTGCATTTACAATATTCATTGATTTTTACCATTGAAAAACGTCCAGAAATGATTGAAGCTACTGACTGAATGAAAGTAGCTGGCATCTCACTCTCTTTGAATCTTCTTTATCATGCTAAGAGGAGCAGGAAAAAAGCAAAAAATTTCAGACTTGCACCTTGCAATGCGGAGAAATTACTGTTTGTGCATTTACAATATTCATTGATTTTTGCCATTGAAAAACATCATGTTATTCATATACCAGAAATGTTTGAAGCTACTGACTGAATGAAAGGAGCTGGCATCTCACTCTCTTTGAATCTTCTTTATCATGCTAAGAGGAGCAGGAAAAAGCAAAAAATTTCAGAATTGCACCTTGCAATGCGGAGAAATTACTGTTTGTGCATTTACAATATTCATTGATTTTTGCCATTGAAAAACATCCAGAAATGATTGAAGCTACTGACTGAATGAAAGGAGCTGGCATCTCACTCTCTTTGAATCTTCTTTATCATGCTAAGAGGAGCAGGAAAAAGCAAAAAATTTCAGAATTGCACCTTGCAATGCGGAGAAATTACTGTTTGTGCATTTACAATATTCATTGATTTTTGCCATTGAAAAACATCATGTTATTCATATACCAGAAATGTTTGAAGCTACTGACTGAATGAAAGGAGCTGACATCTCACTCTCTTTGAATCTTCTTTATCATGCTAAGAGGAGCAGGAAAAAGCAAAAAATTTCAGAATTGCAACTTGCAATGCGGAGAAATTACTGTTTGTGCATTTACAATATTCATTGATTTTTGCCATTGAAAAACATCCAGAAATAATTGAAGCTACTGACTGAATGAAAGGAGCTGGCATCTCACTCTCTTTCAATCTTCTTTATCATGCTAAGAGGAGCAGGAAAAAGCAAAAAATTTCAGAATTGCACCTTGCAATGCGGAGAAATTACTGTTTGTGCATTTACAATATTCATTGATTTTTACCATTGAAAAACGTCCAGAAATGATTGAAGCTACTGACTGAATGAAAGTAACTGGCATCTCACTCTCTTTGAATCTTCTTTATCATGCTAAGAGGAGCAGGAAAAAGCAAAAAATTTCAGACTTGCACCTTGCAATGCGGAGAAATTACTGTTTGTGCATTTACAATATTCATTGATTTTTGCCATTGAAAAACATGTTATTCATATACCAGAAATGTTTGAAGCTACTGACTGAATGAAAGGAGCTGGCATCTCACTCTCTTTGAATCTTCTTTATCATGCTAAGAGGAGCAGGAAAAAGCAAAAAATTTCAGAATTGCACCTTGCAATGCGGAGAAATTACTGTTTGTGCATTTACAATATTCATTGATTTTTGCCATTGAAAAACGTCCAGAAATGATTGAAGCTACTGACTGAATGAAAGGAGCTGGCATCTCACTCTCTTGGAATCTTCTTTATCATGCTAAGAGGAGCAGGAAAAAGCAAAAAATTTCAGAATTGCACCTTGCAATGCGGAGAAATTACTGTTTGTGCATTTACAATATTCATTGATTTTTGCCATTGAAAAACGTCCAGAAATGATTGAAGCTACTGACTTAATGAAAGGAGCTGGCATCTCACTCTCTTTGAATCTTTATCATGCTAAGAGGAGCAGGAAAAATCAAAAAATTTCAGAATTGCACCTTGCAATGCGGAGAAATTACTGTTTGTGCATTTACAATATTCATTGATTTTTGCCATTGAAAAACATGTTATTCATATACCAGAAATGTTTGAAGCTACTGACTGAATGAAAGGAGCTGGCACCTCACTCTCTTTGAATCTTCTTTATCATGCTAAGAGGAGCGGGAAAAAGCAAAAAATTTCAGAATTGCACCTTGCAATGCGGAGAAATTACTGTTTGTGCATTTACAATATTCATTGATTTTTGCCATTGAAAAACGTCCAGAAATGATTGAAGGTACTGACTGAATGAAAGGAGCTGGCATCTCACTCTCTTTGAATCTTCTTTATGATGCTAAGAGGAGCAGGAAAAAGCAAAAAATTTCAGAATTGCACCTTGCAATGCGGAGAAATTACTGTTTGTGCATTTACAATATTCATTGATTTTTGCCACTGAAAAACGTCCAGAAATGATTGAAGCTACTGACTGAATGAAAGGAGCTGGCATCTCACTCTCTTTGAATCTTCTTTATCATGCTAAGAGGAGCAGGAAAAAGCAAAAAATTTCAGAATTGCACCTTGCAATGCGGAGAAATTACAGTTTGTGCATTTACAATATTCATTGATTTTTGCCATTGAAAAACATCCAGAAATGATTGAAGCTACTGACTGAATGAAAGGAGCTGGCATCTCACTCTCTTTGAATCTTCTTTATCATGCTAAGAGGAGCAGGAAAAAGCAAAAAATTTCAGAATTGCACCTTGCAATGCGGAGAAATTACTGTTTGTGCATTTACAATATTCATTGATTTTTGCCATTGAAAAACATCATGTTATTCATATACCAGAAATGTTTGAAGCTACTGACTGAATGAAAGGAGCTGGCATCTCACTCTCTTTGAATCTTCTTTATCATGCTAAGAGGAGCAGGAAAAAGCAAAAAATTTCAGAATTGCACCTTGCAATGTGGAGAAATTACTGTTTGTGCATTTACAATATTCATTGATTTTTGCCATTGAAAAACATCATGTTATTCATATACCAGAAATGTTTGAAGCTACTGACTGAATGAAAAGAGCTGGCATCTCACTCTCTTTGAATCTTCTTTATCATGCTAAGAGGAGCAGGAAAAAGCAAAAAATTTCAGAATTGCACCTTGCAATGCGGAGAAATTACTGTTTGTGCTTTTACAATATTCATTGATTTTTGCCATTGAAAAACGTCCAGAAATGATTGAAGCTACTGACTGAATGAAAGGAGCTGGCATCTCACTCTCTTTGAATCTTCTTTATCATGCTAAGAGGAGCAGGAAAAAGCAAAAAATTTCAGAATTGCACCTTGCAATGCGGAGAAATTACTGTTTGTGCATTTACAATATTCATTGATTTTTGCCATTGAAAAACATGTTATTCATATACCAGAAATGTTTGAAGCTACTGACTGAATGAAAGGAGCTGGCACCTCACTCTCTTTGAATCTTCTTTATCATGCTAAGAGGAGCGGGAAAAAGCAAAAAATTTCAGAATTGCACCTTGCAATGCGGAGAAATTACTGTTTGTGCATTTACAATATTCATTGATTTTTGCCATTGAAAAACATCATGTTATTCATATACCAGAAATGTTTGAAGCTACTGACTGAATGAAAGGAGCTGACATCTCACTCTCTTTGAATCTTCTTTACCATGCTAAGAGGAGCAGGAAAAAGCAAAAAATTTCAGAATTGCACCTTGCAATGCGGAGAAATTACTGTTTGTGCATTTACAATATTCATTGATTTTTGCCATTGAAAAACGTCCAGAAATGATTGAAGCTACTGACTGAATGAAAGGAGGTGGCATCTCACTCTCTTTGAATCTTCTTTATCATGCTAAGAGGAGCAGGAAAAAGCAAAAAATTTCAGAATTGCACCTTGCAATGCGGAGAAATTACTGTTTGTGCATTTACAATATTCATTGATTTTTGCCATTGAAAAACATGTTATTCATATACCAGAAATGTTTGAAGCTACTGACTGAATGAAAGGAGCTGGCACCTCACTCTCTTTGAATCTTCTTTATCATGCTAAGAGGAGCGGGAAAAAGCAAAAAAATTCAGAATTGCACCTTGCAATGCGGAGAAATTACTGTTTGTGCATTTACAATATTCATTGATTTTTGCCATTGAAAAACGTCCAGAAATGATTGAAGGTACTGACTGAATGAAAGGAGCTGGCATCTCACTCTCTTTGAATCTTCTTTATCATGCTAAGAGGAGCAGGAAAAAGCAAAAAATTTCAGAATTGCACCTTGCAATGCGGAGAAATTACTGTTTGTGCATTTACAATATTCATTGGTTTTTGCCATTGAAAAACGTCCAGAAATGATTGAAGCTACTGACTGAATGAAAGGAGCTGGCATCTCACTCTCTTTGAATCTTCTTTATCATGCTAAGAGGAGCAGGAAAAAGCAAAAAATTTCAGAATTGCACCTTGCAATGCGGAGAAATTACAGTTTGTGCATTTACAATATTCATTGATTTTTGCCATTGAAAAACATCCAGAAATGATTGAAGCTACTGACTGAATGAAAGGAGCTGGCATCTCACTCTCTTTGAATCTTCTTTATCATGCTAAGAGGAGCAGGAAAAAGCAAAAAATTTCAGAATTGCACCTTGCAATGCGGAGAAATTACTGTTTGTGCATTTACAATATTCATTGATTTTTGCCATTGAAAAACATCATGTTATTCATATACCAGAAGTGTTTGAAGCTACTGACTGAATGAAAGGAGCTGGCATCTCACTCTCTTTGAATCTTCTTTATCATGCTAAGAGGAGCAGGAAAAAGCAAAAAATTTCAGAATTGCACCTTGCAATGCGGAGAAATTACTGTTTGTGCATTTACAATATTCATTGATTTTTGCCATTGAAAAACATCCAGAAATGATTGAAGCTACTGACTGAATGAAAGGAGCTGGCATCTCACTCTCTTTGAATCTTCTTTATCATGCTAAGAGGAGCAGGAAAAAGCAAAAAATTTCAGAATTGCACCTTGCAATGCGGAGAAATTACTGTTTGTGCATTTACAATATTCATTGATTTTTGCCATTGAAAAACATCATGTTATTCATATACCAGAAATGTTTGAAGCTACTGACTGAATGAAAGGAGCTGACATCTCACTCTCTTTGAATCTTCTTTATCATGCTAAGAGGAGCAGGAAAAAGCAAAAAATTTCAGAATTGCAACTTGCAATGCGGAGAAATTACTGTTTGTGCATTTACAATATTCATTGATTTTTGCCATTGAAAAACATCCAGAAATGATTGAAGCTACTGACTGAATGAAAGGAGCTGGCATCTCACTCTCTTTGAATCTTCTTTATCATGCTAAGAGGAGCAGGAAAAAGCAAAAAATTTCAGAATTGCACCTTGCAATGCGGAGAAATTACTGTTTGTGCATTTACAATATTCATTGATTTTTGCCATTGAAAAACATCATGTTATTCATATACCAGAAATGTTTGAAGCTACTGACTGAATGAAAGGAGCTGGCATCTCACTCTCTTTGAATCTTCTTTATCATGCTAAGAGGAGCAGGAAAAAGCAAAAAATTTCAGAATTGCACCTTGCAATGCGGAGAAATTACTGTTTGTGCATTTACAATATTCATTGATTTTTGCCATTGAAAAACATCATGTTATTCATATACCAGAAATGTTTGAAGCTACTGACTGAATGAAAGGAGCTGGCATCTCACTCTCTTTGAATCTTCTTTATCATGCTAAGAGGAGCAGGAAAAAGCAAAAAATTTCAGAATTGCACCTTGCAATGTGGAGAAATTACTGTTTGTGCATTTACAATATTCATTGATTTTTACCATTGAAAAACGTCCAGAAATGATTGAAGCTACTGACTGAATGAAAGTAACTGGCATCTCACTCTCTTTGAATCTTCTTTATCATGCTAAGAGGAGCAGGAAAAAGCAAAAAATTTCAGACTTGCACCTTGCAATGCGGAGAAATTACTGTTTGTGCATTTACAATATTCATTGATTTTTGCCATTGAAAAACATGTTATTCATATACCAGAAATGTTTGAAGCTACTGACTGAATGAAAGGAGCTGGCATCTCACTCTCTTTGAATCTTCTTTATCATGCTAAGAGGAGCAGGAAAAAGCAAAAAATTTCAGAATTGCACCTTGCAATGCGGAGAAATTACTGTTTGTGCATTTACAATATTCATTGATTTTTGCCATTGAAAAACGTCCAGAAATGATTGAAGCTACTGACTGAATGAAAGGAGCTGGCATCTCACTCTCTTGGAATCTTCTTTATCATGCTAAGAGGAGCAGGAAAAAGCAAAAAATTTCAGAATTGCACCTTGCAATGCGGAGAAATTACTGTTTGTGCATTTACAATATTCATTGATTTTTGCCATTGAAAAACGTCCAGAAATGATTGAAGCTACTGACTGAATGAAAGGAGCTGGCATCTCACTCTCTTTGAATCTTTATCATGCTAAGAGGAGCAGGAAAAATCAAAAAATTTCAGAATTGCACCTTGCAATGCGGAGAAATTACTGTTTGTGCATTTACAATATTCATTGATTTTTGCCATTGAAAAACATGTTATTCATATACCAGAAATGTTTGAAGCTACTGACTGAATGAAAGGAGCTGGCACCTCACTCTCTTTGAATCTTCTTTATCATGCTAAGAGGAGCGGGAAAAAGCAAAAAATTTCAGAATTGCACCTTGCAATGCGGAGAAATTACTGTTTGTGCATTTACAATATTCATTGATTTTTGCCATTGAAAAACGTCCAGAAATGATTGAAGGTACTGACTGAATGAAAGGAGCTGGCATCTCACTCTCTTTGAATCTTCTTTATGATGCTAAGAGGAGCAGGAAAAAGCAAAAAATTTCAGAATTGCACCTTGCAATGCGGAGAAATTACTGTTTGTGCATTTACAATATTCATTGATTTTTGCCACTGAAAAACGTCCAGAAATGATTGAAGCTACTGACTGAATGAAAGGAGCTGGCATCTCACTCTCTTTGAATCTTCTTTATCATGCTAAGAGGAGCAGGAAAAAGCAAAAAATTTCAGAATTGCACCTTGCAATGCGGAGAAATTACAGTTTGTGCATTTACAATATTCATTGATTTTTGCCATATAAAAACATCCAGAAATGATTGAAGCTACTGACTGAATGAAAGGAGCTGGCATCTCACTCTCTTTGAATCTTCTTTATCATGCTAAGAGGAGCAGGAAAAAGCAAAAAATTTCAGAATTGCACCTTGCAATGCGGAGAAATTACTGTTTGTGCATTTACAATATTCATTGATTTTTGCCATTGAAAAACATCATGTTATTCATATACCAGAAATGTTTGAAGCTACTGACTGAATGAAAGGAGCTGGCATCTCACTCTCTTTGAATCTTCTTTATCATGCTAAGAGGAGCAGGAAAAAGCAAAAAATTTCAGAATTGCACCTTGCAATGTGGAGAAATTACTGTTTGTGCATTTACAATATTCATTGATTTTTACCATTGAAAAACGTCCAGAAATGATGGAAGCTACTGACTGAATGAAAGTAGCTGGCATCTCACTCTCTTTGAATCTTCTTTATCATGCTAAGAGGAGCAGGAAAAAGCAAAAAATTTCAGACTTGCACCTTGCAATGCGGAGAAATTACTGTTTGTGCATTTACAATATTCATTGATTTTTGCCATTGAAAAACATCATGTTATTCATATACCAGAAATGTTTGAAGCTACTGACTGAATGAAAGGAGCTGGCATCTCACTCTCTTTGAATCTTCTTTATCATGCTAAGAGGAGCAGGAAAAAGCAAAAAATTTCAGAATTGCACCTTGCAATGCGGAGAAATTACTGTTTGTGCATTTACAATATTCATTGATTTTTGCCATTGAAAAACATCATGTTATTCATATACCAGAAATGTTTGAAGCTACTGACTGAATGAAAGGAGCTGGCATCTCACTCTCTTTGAATCTTCTTTATCATGCTAAGAGGAGCAGGAAAAAGCAAAAAATTTCAGAATTGCACCTTGCAATGCGGAGAAATTACTGTTTGTGCTTTTACAATATTCATTGATTTTTGCCATTGAAAAACGTCCAGAAATGATTGAAGCTACTGACTGAATGAAAGGAGCTGGCATCTCACTCTCTTTGAATCTTCTTTATCATGCTAAGAGGAGCAGGAAAAATCAAAAAATTTCAGAATTGCACCTTGCAATGCGGAGAAATTACTGTTTGTGCATTTACAATATTCATTGATTTTTGCCATTGAAAAACATCATGTTATTCATATACCAGAAATGTTTGAAGCTACTGACTGAATGAAAGGAGCTGGCATCTCACTCTCTTTGAATCTTCTTTATCATGCTAAGAGGAGCAGGAAAAAGCAAAAAATTTCAGAATTGCACCTTGCAATGCGGAGAAATTACTGTTTGTGCATTTACAATATTCATTGATTTTTGCCATTGAAAAACATCCAGAAATGATTGAAGCTACTGACTGAATGAAAGGAGCTGGCATCTCACTCTCTTTGAATCTTCTTTATCATGCTAAGAGGAGCAGGAAAAAGCAAAAAATTTCAGAATTGCACCTTGCAATGCGGAGAAATTACTGTTTGTGCATTTACAATATTCATTGATTTTTGCCATTGAAAAACATCATGTTATTCATATACCAGAAATGTTTGAAGCTACTGACTGAATGAAAGGAGCTGACATCTCACTCTCTTTGAATCTTCTTTATCATGCTAAGAGGAGCAGGAAAAAGCAAAAAATTTCAGAATTGCAACTTGCAATGCGGAGAAATTACTGTTTGTGCATTTACAATATTCATTGATTTTTGCCATTGAAAAACATCCAGAAATGATTGAAGCTACTGACTGAATGAAAGGAGCTGGCATCTCACTCTCTTTGAATCTTCTTTATCATGCTAAGAGGAGCAGGAAAAAGCAAAAAATTTCAGAATTGCACCTTGCAATGCGGAGAAATTACTGTTTGTGCATTTACAATATTCATTGATTTTTGCCATTGAAAAACATCATGTTATTCATATACCAGAAATGTTTGAAGCTACTGACTGAATGAAAGGAGCTGGCATCTCACTCTCTTTGAATTTTCTTTATCATGCTAAGAGGAGCAGGAAAAAGCAAAAAATTTCAGAATTGCACCTTGCAATGCGGAGAAATTACTGTTTGTGCATTTACAATATTCATTGATTTTTGCCATTGAAAAACATCATGTTATTCATATACCAGAAATGTTTGAAGCTACTGACTGAATGAAAGGAGCTGGCATCTCACTCTCTTTGAATCTTCTTTATCATGCTAAGAGGAGCAGGAAAAAGCAAAAAATTTCAGAATTGCACCTTGCAATGTGGAGAAATTACTGTTTGTGCATTTACAATATTCATTGATTTTTACCATTGAAAAACGTCCA